>NC_051309.1:66880171-67183201 GCF_015220235.1 Choloepus didactylus
CAATCTTGCATTCCAGGGATAAATCCCAATTGATCATGGTATATAATTTTAATATGCCGTGAGATTTTTCTTGCTAGTGTTCTGTTCAGGATTTTTTTTTATCTATATTCATGAGATACTTTCCTTTGTCTTTCTTTTCTTGTGGTATCTTTATCCAGCTTTGGTGTGAAGGTGATGCTGGCCTTGTAGAATGAGGTATGGAGAGTTTCTTCCTCTTAAAAGTTTTTGGAAGAGTTTGAGAACAGTGGGAGTTAAGTCTTCTTAGAATGTTCAATAGAATTCTCCTCTGAAGTCATCTGGTCCTGGGATTTTCTTTGTTGGAAGATTTTTGATTACTGATATTGGTGAATTGGAACTCTATGTACCCCAGAAAACCTATTGCTTTGCATGTAAATCTATTCTATAAAATGGCATTTAATTAGGTTCCTTAAATTACAGCATGGCCCAGCTGGATCTTAATCCTCTTATTGGAGTCCTTTATAAACTGGATGACTACAGAGAGAAAAGGGCATCTAAGCAAGAAGCTGAAAGCAAAGAAACATGGAAGAGAAGGAAGAGACATTCAGACACCTCCATGTGTATTGCCATGTGACAGGGGAGTCTGGGATTGCCAGCAGCTGATAATTAGGAAGAAAGCATTGTCTTCATCATGACTTGATTTGGACATTTTCATGGCTTCAAACTGTAGGCTTGTAAGCTAGTAAATTCCCAGAGTTAAAGCCAATACATTCCATGGCATCTGCTTTGGGCAGCCTAGTAAACTAAAACATATTTTGGTACCAAGAGTGGGGTGCTGCTATTGCAAATACTATAAGTGTAGAAAACAAAAGGCTTTGTAATTGGATAATTAGTAGATCCTGAAATAAATGTGAAGTGCTTGATAGAAAAGGCCCAGATTTCTTTGAATATACTGTTGGTAGATATAAAGATTCGAAAGGTACTTCTGAATAGATCTAGACAGAAATGATGCAAACTGTAACAAAGGTGACACTTGTTTTAAAGTGTCAGATAACTTGGAAAATTGAATATTGAAATCAGATGGAAGGCATTGAAATAGACAAACTTAGATATTTAACTGAGGAGATTTCCATAGTATATGTTGAAGTCACAGCCTATCTTCTCTTGCAGGTTATAGTAAAATGCAAGAGGAAGGGAATAAGTTGAGAACTGAACTCATGAGCACCAAGCAACCAGAAACTGATGGTTTGAAAAATTTAAAGCTTCTGGAAAATGAGTCTCCTGAGACTAGTGCTCCATGTTAGGTTTTAAATGAATGTGGTGCTGGTCAAAAAAATCATTTCAAGTCAAGATTGGCAATGCAGTTATCCAGAAAGGATTTGTGGAAAGTTCTTTTTTCTGATGGTTTGGATCCCTGAATACTACATGCAAGATTGACAAGTTTTATTTGGGTATGCACGATCTGCATGAAGAGAAACATTGCCTGCCAGGACTAAAATGAGAGACTAAAGAAGAAATGACTTCAAAGGTAGAACTATGGAATCTGAGGTCTGGATTGAAGACATCTTCTCAGAACAATAAAGCAAGCCCAACCATGTATATAGAAGGGTGAGTATGCCCCTGAAATTGAAGAAGGTTTCCCTTTGGCTCCATTATTCAGGAAGAGTGTTACCATTCCAGCTTAGTAAGATGCATGGGGAATTGCAGAAAGCATGGAAGCCACCCCAATATTTGATAAGGGGGAGCCTAGAATCTGCTCATCACCCCAATGCTTGTCAATGGTGGGGCTGATAGCGTGTCATCACCCCATTTCTTGAAGATGTCGGGGCCTTCACCACAGTTTGGGGAGAGCATGGCCACTGTGCAAGAACTTCAAAGAATATAGCTGCCACTCCATCAGGCCTGGAGAAGTAAACTTTCTTTCATAGATGATTCTAAGACCTCAATATATAATGGAATATGACCTACAGTGTTTCAGAATTTTTCCAGGCTCATGACCCCTGTTTTCCTTCCAGTGTCTACTGATTGGAAAGGGAATGCTTATCCTATGACTGTCCCTCCATTGTATGAACAAGATAACTTGTTCAATAGGTTTCACAGTTTCAGAGCTGGAGTGTGATTGTGCACCAGGACAGAGTACACTTATGACTAATTTTGATGAGACTTTGCACTCAGCATTGTTACTGAAGTGATTTAAGGCTTTTGAGATATTTTGATGGAATTTATTTTGTATATGGAAATAATGTGTCTTTTGGGGGTCCAGATGGTAGAGTGTGGTGATTTGGAACTGTATGTACCCCAGAAAATCATGTTCTTAAACCTAATACATTCCTGTGGGTGTAAACCTCTTGTAAGTAGGAACTTTTGATTAAGTTACTTCAATTAAGGCATGGCTTAACATGAGTCTTAATCCTCTTACTGGAGTCCTTTATGAACTGAGTGAATAGAGAGAAAGAAAAAGCCATGTGAAAGAAGGGAGAGACCAACAGGTGCCTGCCTGTGCCTTGCCAGCTAACAGAGGAATCCATGATTGCCATCAAGTCTTCTTTAGGAGTAAAGCATTTTCTTTGTGATGTCTTGATTTAGACATTTTCATGGCTTCAAACCTTTAAACTTGTAAGCTTATCAATTCCAATAGTTACCGCCAATTCATTTCTTATCTGCTTTGGGCAACTTGACAAACTAAAATCTCCTTACTAATAATTGTTTTCTTGGATCTCCTATTACTTCTTGAGTCAATGATAAGTGAGTTTCCCATGTCTATTTTGTCAGGATGTTCCCCATGTCTATTTTGTGCACAGTATAATATCAAATTTTTTGACATGCTTTGTCCAGATGAGGTGACTTCTCTCATCCAGAATTGAATTACATCAGATATTCTCCATTCTTTTTTAAAACTGTATGAAAATGGCTATACTGTCCAATATTTTGATGATTAATCCTGAACTAGTTACTTTTCAACTCTAATTTCAAGCCAGAGAAAAATCATTAAAGATATTATACAAGGAAATCACAGCACACAGTCAAAACCTTCCACTTTTAATTCTAAATATGTAATTAACTGAACTTATTTGTCTTTGTCTTAAGTTTTTTACCTTTACAGTTTGACACCATGAACCCTAAGTTTTTACTGCTTTTCCATAATTCTCAATGTTTCTTCTTCTTTTCTCTTATGAAATTTCTACATATTATTCTAACTGTACTTGCTACCTAACAAAATATGGACAGATGAGAACAAGGTAGAAGAGAAAGGGTGAGTGACACTTCCCCAAATATATAATTATATAATTATGCTATTTAGCAAATCTTAAGATTTATAGAAAAATACCAAACAACAGAAGCTAGTTATAAAACAATAAGAAAGGTTAAGGAATATCATCCTCCCTTTCAGGACTCCAGAAGAATTTGCCAGTTGCCCTCGGCTGCTGCAGATACTTAACTTATATGTTGTCACTAATATTTAGTTTTTATTTTTAGCATTTAATTTGATGACTCTTGTCAAGACAATTGTTAATAATCTTATATGGTTACACTTGAACTATTTCCACAACATGGAAATTAATTAAAATATTCACTCTTTTTTTTTGACATGATGTTATTACTTTTATATATGTTATATGTTTTTTTCCTCTGGTTTCATGTTTAAAATAATAAACTCTCAAATCACTGCTCATCTCTACAAGAGCACTCCCAGTGCAATAGCATTTAAAACAAAAAATGGCATAATGATTGAGAGGGAAAATGTAGTTTTACTTAATCTGTTTGATACTTCCCAGGTCAAGCTTGAACATTAAGAGTAATTAAAATTGGTTATGATATATTGACAATATTAACAGTATGGAGTGTGATGGAATGTTGTGACTTGCATGAATGATCTTAATGTAATTCATTCAAGGTAATGTGGGGGTGAGCTAAGTGAAATGAGTGATTATCCTATAAAAGGAAAGAGGAAACACCATAGAGATATGAAGAAATAGACCTATTGTAACAACTTATTAAAAGACATATGCAGTCTAATCACTGTGGAACAATTTTTCATTTTCTGTGTTACATAATTCCCAGTTTTCTAGAAAAAAATGTAAGTTTTTATTTTGAAATAAATTCAAACCCAAAATGTAAGAATTCTACAAGAAACTTCTTTACAGTCTTTAATACAATTCACCATTAGATTCCATCTTCCCAGCTATCTTATGCAATAATTTTGTAAATACGCTATACAAATAAAAATAATATCTTTGCAAATGTTTACATTTCATTGAGGAAAATGTGTGGGTAATATGTGCTAACAACAGCATTTCACTCAGAATTTTCTCCTCAAAATCAAGGAACCAACTAAAGAAAAAAGTAAAACCTACTCTTCATATGATTAATGAAGCAATAGTAAAACAAAATCCTTTGTTCTGTTTTGATTATGAAATTATTTTTTTGTGTCATGTATCTTAAGAATTTTACATTTGAATATATTTTAATGATTGTGTTGGGTAAAAGGGTGGGAATGTTGAGGTTGCATTTTCTTCAACTTTTAAGGATTTTTCATTTTCCTAACAAATTGTTAATATTCCTTTCCAAAGAGTTATCTTTCTCAAAATAAATCTTATCTTTATTTGTAAATCACTAGATCATTTATTTAGGGAAGAATTTACTTATCTTCTGTTTATTTTGTGAAGTGTAACTGACTTGAAAATTTATAAAATAAGGTAATGTTGATGCTTCTTCTTCATCTACCTTTAGATTTGTTTTTGTGCTAATCTAACAAACATTAAATACATATCTCATGCTGGGATGGCAGAACATTATTCTAGCACTTTTACTTTTTTGTTTAACTGTCTCCTTACAAATTTCTGGTGTTTCCTTATCATTCAGTCTAGTCTCTTCTTTGGGACTCAGAAACTCCTTTCTAGATATATTTTTAAATTCTCTTCTCATCTTATTCATGCTCTTCATTTCATTTTATTCATCCCCTTTTACAGAAATATATATGTGTCTGGAAGCATATAAGTGCACTAAAAAGACCTAACTCCCTTCCTTTTAGGCAGGATTTTTTTTTTAAATTCAGTTTTACTGAGATATATTCAGATACCTTAAATCATCCATAGTATAGAATCAACTGTTCACAGTACCATCGTATAGTTGTGCATTCATTGCCCCAATCTATTTTTGAACAATTTTATAGGCAGGATTTTGTCAGCTTTTTAGACAGTTAAGTTTATGACACCTAGATACAGAAATTGGATTTCTTCTCAAAAATATTTTTCTAAAGAATTAGGCAAAATGATGGTGACTGTTCAGCTGATAAGAATAGCTTAGTAAATTCTTAAACATGAGGCAGTTGCAGCAGCCCTGGGATTATATGGTGTGTTGATAAATACACAAAAAGAAGTAAAGACAAGGAAATTGATGAAAGGAAGATTAGAAACGTTGGAAAGATGCATGATATCAAAATGGACTCTGGATTGGAGGTTACTTCAAAGGCAGAACCCACATAGAATTTGGACTTGTATCCAGAAATACAAGGATCAGAGAGAAAATAAAATATAAAAATGAAAGAAGAATGAAAGGAAGAATGAAACTGGACAGAGACTAAAACTGGCTGTATCATCAGTTAAAATTCCTAAAATTTACAACATAAATGGGGTGACCCAAATATCATTTCCTTACAGGAACCAGTATATGCAAGTGGGTTGCTCCCAAAGTTAATGGAAACAGCCCATAACCATTAGTCTATTGATGCAAATTCCAATTTATTCTAAGTGTATATATTGTGAACCTAGCAATGATGGATAGTCAGGACATATTGAAACAGAAACTATACTGTTTTCCTTGTTACTATTTCCTGCCTAACCTCTTGCTCTCAGACAACACTGTTTCTTTTATGATACTGATGTATGTTATCAATAGCACCTTGGTCTTAGAAAATAAGGAAAAGGAGAAAATAAAACAAAAGAAAAAACACATACATGTAAATATGTGTATATCTATGTTTATGTATGTATATATGTATGGAAAATAATATATATGGACATATATTTTTATGCATATTCTTCCTTCTGAAACTAGCAGTGCATGAAGATCTTAATCCTTCATTTTGAGTGTGACATTCTTTTATATCCTCTTTTTTAAAAATGGAACAGATAAGCCACCAGAGAAAGAATTAATGTAAATTTAATAGAGAGGTGACATCAGCAAAAATAGCAGAGTAAGGACTTCCAAATATTCACTCCTAAAACTTTCAAAGCCAACATTTTCAAAACTCTGGAAATTAAACAAAAGCTTTCAGCAACCTGGGGATGCTTATTTAAGAAAAGCAGTTAAATCTCAGACCAGTGACCTTTGTAGTGTTTTGATTTATCATATCCTTATTCTCTGCTCTCCAGCTCCATGGTAGCCTTGAAAAAGAATAGCCCACATTCCCTATGTAGGCTGACAGGAGGAAGAAGAACATAACTGGAGCTCTTTCAGAGCCTCATTTCCAAAGAATTGTCATTATTTTTCCTGTCAAATGAGGGTTCCCTGGAAGACCACAATTGCAAGATGTATTTTACCTGACATAGAGCTCACCAGTGTACAGAAGCCTTCTCATTTGGAGCAGTTGTACAAAGCAATTATAGGCAAGTGTTTTAACTTCATGGCTGCCTGGGGCAAGGACAACTGTTGACCCTAATCAGAAAACACAAAAGAAATGTGTAAAATGAAATATCCAAAAAAAAAATCTTTGAAAATATCATGCATATTCCTGTAAACATAGGTTTAGATGCAAATATGGAGGACTGTGTACATGCTTAGCAAGGACCTGATAAGGCCTTGAGGTGTCACTTCTGGCTTTTGTGAGGTTTAACACAACCAGAGTGTGCAGGCTAAGAGTTTTAAACTACCTGGAGAAATGCTGGAAGTATGCCATAACACACACACAAAGGTTATCTGCAAAGAATGGGGGATTTATTGTTTCCAGGCATTTAAGGAAATCTCTGTCCAATAATTAGCTGAATACCAAGTAAACCAAATAGAGTCTTCAGGATAATTATGAAAAATAAAATAGATGCTACAGAATTACTTCAGAAAAGTTACTAAAAAGTATAAACAAGAACAACTACAACAAACAGCAACTACAACACTCACTGGAGGTGGGGAAGGATCTTATTTCCATAGTTTTCACATTATATCATTTAAATTGCCATGTTTTCAACAAAAATTATAACTTATACAATGAAACAAGAAATATGGCCCATGCTCAATGGAAAAATAGTCAATAGAAAATGTCCTTGAGGAAGTCCAGATGTTAGACTTTACTCTTCAAAGAAATGAATGCAGCAATTTAAAATATGTTCAAAGAGCTAAAGGAAATCATAGCTAAAGAACTTAAGAAAAATATGAGAATGAAGTTACACAAAAAAAAGAGAATACTAATAAACAAAGGCAAGTTATCTTTAAAAATCTGGATTTGAAAAGTGAATGCAATGGCCCAAGGGAATATGGAGACAGAATCCAACAAAACATCACAATTGCTTGCCTTCATCATTGCTTTTCTCCTCACTACCTCATTTTGCTCCTATCTCTTTCCCCCAACTGAAACTACTCCAGGAAAGAAATTTTTAACATTTGCATCCCTGTTACCTGTAAAGGAATATATTTCTCAATAAACATTTGTTGAATAAATTAATAAAGAGACCTGTAGAATAAAATGATACTAGTACTAATTTATGTTGATAATATTTGTAATGTTTTAATGAATATAAAATCTCTATATTCATAATTTTAAATATTGAATACATTTGCTTAAATGTGATTATTATCAATTTTAAAAGCAACTGCAAAGGATTCAGAAGACCATGCCCTCCAGTGACTAATAATAAAAAAAAAAAAATTTTTGCTGTGCTCTCCTCTACTCTTCAGTTTAATATTGATCATTATTTTATTTTTTTAAAAAAGTATTTACCTTTTCAATATTCTCTGCAATGTATGCTGCATCAGTTCCACAAAATATATTTATAGATTTTCCTTCTTTATTTGATCATTGATTAAAGTGTTCTAGCTGACATAGGCCATGTCCTCCTTCCCTTATATCTCTGGGCAAAAGTATGCATCCCAGGTTTAACCAGTATTATCCAACAACCCATGTATTTCTTCCCCACTAATGTTTGTCTTAGATATCTATATGTATCACTTTCATGTTGAGTACAAGAATGTTAGTGATTTTGGATGGTTCCTTATGCTTGAAATATCCTCCATGTATTATTCTGATAGAATATACTTGCAAAATGTCAATAGCCAAATGGTGTTTAAAGTGTAAGCTAGACAATAAAACTATAACTGCCTTAGTTTGACAGGATGCCATGACAAATACCACACCCAAGTTGGCTGAAAATGGAATTTATTGTATCATAGTTTTGAAGGCTAGAAGTCTAAAATCAAGATGGTCAGTTGGACAATGTTTTATCCCAAAATCTGAACCATTCTGGTGCTGGCTTGTTGTAATTTTTGGTGTATCTTGGTTTATCTCTGCTTCTTGCACAAGGTGATGTCCTTGATCTCCACTTGTGTCTTTCAATGACTTCTGACTTCCACTTCCTGTTTATTCTCTTTATAAAGTTCCAGGAGTATGGATTAAGACCCACTATGATTCAGTTGGCTGCAACTAAATAGAACCTTAGAAGATTGTATTCACAAATGAGTCTACACCTTAACTGCTAATACATCTTCAAAGGGTCCTATTTACAGTGGGTTCACACCTTCAGAACACAGATTAAGATTAAGAACAAGTTTCTGATGGGGTACTTAATTCAATCTACTGCATCAATCAAATAAAAGACTTTCTATTTAAATATGTATTAGAGAATACTTACATCCTCCCACAACAAATCATAATGCTTAGATGTGCAAAACACCACTAGCTTCACTTTCAACCTAGTCACAAATAAAAATACTAAAACAGAAAAATTTTAAAAATCTCACTTTCACAAATGGAAATAATCACTTTATATATGAACTTGTCAAAGATATAATGAAAGGGGTTGCACCAAATATGGATATTGATTTTTAGCATATGACTAGGTCTGCTTAAGACACAAGGTACATTGAACAAAATTCAGTATGATAATTCTTGTGCCTTAGTGTGGTGATTTAGGAGTCAAGAGTCTGAAAGCATTGACTCTATTTCCTTTTTCTCTGGCCTCTATTCATTAGATATCAAGATGTGAGCAGAGACATAAGAATGAGGAAATAACTGTTGTGCATATTTGTACTTATCACCCTTCCCAAAAGAAAAATTCTCAGATCATTGCTGCTTTAAGGTTTTGTGCACCTCAGCACATATAACAATGCATAACATACAGTATGTCTTGTGTATTTTAGTTGATTTTAGTTATAAACTTCTATTGGTTTTACTTATCAGTGTGAACATTTACACATCAGTCAAACCACAGTAAAGTCCTAGAAATGGAGTCATTTTGATTTCATTTTTACATCTTCAGGACTTAGTGCATGGCAATAACTGAAGTATCTTTTCACATAAATTATTTTTCCTAGGTTATGTAATTTGAAACTCTCAAGACCAAATTTTAAAAATTTTGAAATATAATTACAAATGTACTATGATGCAATTTCTAGAGACTGAATGCAGATCAGCGATTGCCTAAGGCTGAAAGTGAATGGGAGGCAGGATTTACAGTAAATGGGCATGAGAGAGCACTCTGGGTGATAAAAATGTTCTAAAACTGGATTATAATTACAGTTGCCCAAATGTATAAATGTAAACAAAATCATTGAATTGTACATATAATCAATGGGTGAATTTTATTGCATGTAAGTATATCTTAAATCTAGTTAACAAGATATGGGACAGTGGGAACATGGTAAATCAGATGGGGATAAGTGATACTTTCAATATATATTTCTATAGTTCCAAATGTTATAAGCATATTAATAAATAATTAAAATGAACAGGTGTGTTTGGGCCCCAAAGTGACAAAGAGAAAGACATGCTCCTAATTGTATTTCAAATGAAAATGTAAAGTTATTCAAATCAATAACTTCAACACTCAAGAGGGAGAGAAGAACAAACGAGTGATTTTGGAATATAGTATTTTGACTATATATTCCAACGTAAAAGACAGTAGGGACTGTTAACAAAAATTGCACTCCAGTTTCTAAAACTACATTATGTATATTCTATAATTAATTGAATGAGTACATATGTTGTAAATAAAAAAGAATCTGGCTCCTTAATGTTCAAAATTATGGAGCTAAAAATAAGGAAAAGGGAAGGTTAAAACTAATTCATTAAGTTGATTGCTAGCTCTCAAGCTTGAGAAATAGACTGATAGATAAGTATTTATTTAGTATAGTGTGTTTGTGTATGTGTGTCCATATATTTCCTAGCTCTGTCAATGGAAAGGACCTAGAGACAATGGTACTACAGTAGCAGTGAATGTACCTATCATCATATTTGGTTTCAAAATCCCATTTCCCAATAAAAGCTGCTTGGGCTGCTTCTTAATGTGACTGATTCCATGGCTGTATCAGGTGAACTACAAGTTAACTGTGGACAACTGTGGTATCAGAAAGTACTGAAAATGTCTAAAAAATAGCAGGGGTTTGTAAGGTGTCAAAGGTGGTGTTCTAGTTTGCTAATGCTGCGGAATGCAAAATACCAGAGATGGATTGGCTTTTATAAAAAGGGTGTTTATTTGGCTAGACAGTTACAGTCTTAAGGCCAGAAAGTGTCTGAGGTAATCGGGTACCTCCACCGGAGGATGGCCAATGGCATCCGGAAAACCTCTGTTAGCTGGGAAGGCACATGGCTGGCATCTGCTCCAAAGTTCTGGTTTCAAAATGGCTTTCTCCCAGGACGTTCCTCTCTAGCAAGCTTGCGCCTCTTCAAAATGTCACTCACAGCTGCACTGAGTTCCTTCTCTTTGAGTCAGCTCATTTATATGGCTCCACTGATCAAGGCCCACCCTGAATGGGTAGGGCCATGCCTCCACAGGAGTATCTCATCAGAGTCATCACCCACAGCTGGGTGGGGCACATTCCAAGCAAATCTAATCAGCACCAAAACGTCTGCCCCACAAGACTACATCAAAGATAATGGCATTTGGGGGACACAATACATTCAAGCTGGCACAGGCAGCTACTTGAAGAGGCTCCATTTGTCAAAGCTGAGACTACATGATCAAGAATAAAAGTAATAGAAGTAATATAACCCACAGAACAAAATAAAAATTTATGCGTCTATTCTGATACAAATAAACAAAAGAAAAGACAGCTCTTCTTTTCAACACAAATCCTAGCATCAAATGCTGATGGAATGCTGTAATTAGAAAATCATGATTTGTTAAAAATCAGGGTAGTAATATTTACAGGTTAAAAATCATCAATTGCTGCTAAAATTACTAAGCAGAAATATAATGAGAAATCAGAAATTTTTGAAAAATTTCTCCAAAAGGAAAAATGGTACAATCACAGTGGAGAAGACATCATCTTAACCAATAATGGGGCAAATCAATATTTGATTGTGATGCTCTGATGATGATGTAACATCATTTATGTGCTATTCTTAGCAATAATGCATAATCTGAATCTATTTATGAGGAGGAAGCATGAGCTAGTCCCAAATAATTGACCAATAGTCATCATATTGTCAAGGTAAGGAAAGAATGGAACTTTTTCTGAGTGAAGCACATGACAACTAAAAACAACACAAGACTTTATTTTGGATTCTGGACTAGAAAAAAAATTAGTGAGACTATTGGGAAAATATGAATAGAGTCTGTAGATGAGATAGTAGTATTGTATAAAGCTAATCTCTACTTTTGATAATCATTCTTTCTTTTTGTAATATTTCCTTATCTTTTCTTTGTATCTACTGTAGCATTTGCAGATAAAAGAGCATCATGCCAGAAAATTCCTCACACATCTTTCAAAAATTATGCATGTATATGCATGAATGTGTCATATATCTGACAATATTATACAAAGGAAGAAAGAGAGAGAATGAATTATAAAGCAAGTGTGGTAATCATTTGGGGAATCTGAATAAACCTTATTCAGAAATGGTTTTGCAATCTTTTAAAACCTGCATTTTTTAAAAGTAAACTCAACATCTGGAAATGATGATATTTGTACATAGGGCCTACTTCAGTGCCATAATTTAAAAATGAATGCTAATATAAATATTTCATAAAATGTTTTATATTTTTATAAAGTAAAAATCTTAATTAAAAAAAAACTTCCTTAAAAAACTTTGTATCAATGCAAGAATCCAAATCAAGATACTTGCAAATGAAAAGTGACATGTATATCATATATTTAATGAATATATAAGGCAATAAAATTGCCTTTTTATAACCTTCATATGCTCAATCTCCTAACTAACCTTTTCTCTATTGCTAATGTTAGCTAAATTTAGATTGATGTAGCTTTTGATGTGCTTACCCTATACCAAATGTTCTCTGACAGATTATTTACAAATGTTACTGTTACAATCTATATCAGGAGATGTTTTTATTTGAGATAGATTTACTTTCCATTAACTTATCCTTGTGTCTCTACTTTTTTATTTCAGGGAGCAGATTAAATTGTTGCATCAATAAATTAAAAAAAAGCAAAGTATCAGGACATTTGATTACATTAGTGTAGTGGTCTGTTGAAAGCACATCATCTATAGTAAGCTACATTTGATAAAATTTAATTCTCTTAGTGTGTTGATATTTATGTTTTTCTGGGCTTGTTCAAATAGGACATTAAACTAAGAAAAATAGCATTAGAGTCTTATATAGCCAGCATACAAAATCTTGGAATACAGAATGAACTGAAACTTGATAATTTATGCCCTAATCTAGGACAATGTTTGGTGTATGGAAGAGGCTGAAGCTTTTCAAAGGAAGGGAGAATATAACTGTAATTCTAACTGATTTATTTTGTGACATATTAGTCTAATTTACTGGATTCTCTATTCCCCAGTAGATTCATCTGTCCTTGAATTGTCCTAACATAAGACAAATAAAGATTCCTGGGGAGCCCATTACTTAATATACCACTGAAGAAATTCTTCTCCATAGTTTTATTTTATTGTTACTTGAATGGTTCTCAAATATAATTAAAATTGTTATTTTCATAGTTCACCTGTTTCCCCAAAAATGTAAACATCTTAGAATACTTCAATTACATATAGCACCCCTTGACTTACATGTTATTTTGATCTGTGCTTTAATTCTTTCTATATTTTAAAATCCACAAGACATTATTGCTACTTTTATAGTGTCAATATTCATTTACAATCAATCATATATGGGTTGTTCTCTGCTTTTTTTCCTTTCTGCATCACTGAGCTTTACTCTGTAATAATTTTTCTATGTCCAATATCTATTTGAATTACCTCCCTTACTGCTGTTCTTCTGATGAAAAACTATTTTGTTTATTCCACATTGTCCACTGATTTCAAATTTTTGTTCATGTTTTGTCAGTAATATTGAGTTATAATTAACATAGGATAAAAATGACCTAATTGAATTAAGTAGTTTAATTTGTTTTAAGACGTTTGTAGCTTTTTATCTACTAGCACAACTAAAACACAGAGCATTTTTATCATCCTCAAAGCTTGCACTATGCATTCTGCCTACTGGGGCCAACCTCCACCCCACCCCACCACCACCACTACACACACACGTTTAGTCTCTGGCAATCACTGATTTTTTTTTCTGTCACTAGAATAATTACTTTCCTAGAATTTTATATAAATGGATTCATAGTTTATGCATTCATTTATTTCTGCTTTACTTCATCTAGTACAATGCATGTGAGGTTCATCCATAGTGTTGCCAATCTCATTCTCTTTTAATGGTTAAGTGCTACTCAACCATAACAGACATGGCACATTTTTTTAAATCCCTAGTCCTGTTTGTAAACATTTGTGCTGATTTTAGGTTTTGGCATTATAGGAAAAAGTTGCTAAAACACTCTTGAAGATTTTTGTGAAAATAAAATGTTTTAATTATAAATAAGTCAATAAGTAGGGTTGGGATGCTCCACACTCTTGTCAACCATTATTTTTGTCAGTCTGTATAATTTTAACCATTCTAGTGACTATGTACTGGTATTTCATTGCAGTTTTAATTTGCATTTCCCAAAAGACTAATAATCTTGACAGTCTTTTTCCACACTAGATTGTCATCCAGATATCATTTTTGGGAGTTGTATTAAAATTTTTGTCCAATTTTTATATTATCTGTTTATGTATTGTTGAGTTGAAAGATTTTTAAAATATAATCTGAATATGTCTTTTGTTAGATATGAGTTTTGCGATTAATTTATCAATGTTGCTAATTTTCAACTTAATAATAAAGTTTGATGAAGGGCAAACCCCTTTTTATACTAATAAAGTACAATTTATTAATTATTTCTATCACATCACATGCTTTTTTTATGTTTATTTAATTTTTCAACCCTTCTGAAAATAATTTTATTTCTCCGTTGAATTTCCTTGTGGCCTTCATTAAAAATCATTTGACCATATATGTGTGATTATTTTTAAAGCCTCTATTTTGTTTCATTAATCTATATGTCTCTCCTTATGCAAATATCAAAATAATTTACAGTGGAACCTAAAACCAGGCAGAGTCATTATTCTTTTACAAAAGTGATTTTTCTAGAGATTTTGTGTTTTCATATACATTTTAGATTAAACTTGACAATATGAATACAACAATACATTATATAAAATATTTGCAAATAAATAATATATATGCAATAACTTAGGGAGGTTTTTTACAGTGATTTGAATCTATAAACTATTTAATATGAATTGAAGTCATAACAATAATGCATCTTACAATCAATGAAATAGTTTATTTTAATTTTTCTTAGAAACATTTATAATTCTGAGATTATAGGATTTATAGATATTTTACTAATTTAATTTCTAAGTATTTTATGGTTTTAATTGTAAATTACATTTTATTTCACTTTCCAACTGGTCATTTCAGATATATAAAATATTTATTCCTGCACATTGGCTTTATATTGTGAGAGACAGCTAATTACTTCATTACTTCTACCATTGTCATTAACATCCTCAAAATTGCCTACAGAGATATTCAGATCAGTTGCAAATAACTGCAATTGTAATTTTTCTTCTCAGATCAAAATATTTTTTTTTTTCATTTTTATTGAGATTGTTCAGATACCATACAATTATCCAAAGATCAGATCAAAATATTTTAAAAGATATTTTCTTCCTTTTATGTACTGACTAGGACCTGCACAACAATATTTGAGGAAATTCTTTTCTAGTCTTAGTTTTGTTCACTTAGTTTTTTGGTTTGTTTGTTTTTTTGATATTTGCATTGTTTTTTTTTTTAATTATATAGAGGTTTGAAATAATTCAAGTGCTTTTGCAGCAGCTACTAGTTTGCTTTTAGGGTGTCTTTTTTCTTAATCTGTTAACTGCTTGATTTTCAAATGATATTAAATAAACTTTAAGTTCTTGGGATAATACAAATTTATATATTATCTTTTCATATATATATATATATATATATATAATATATATGATATCTATAGATGAATAGCTAAAATTTTCATAAGGATAATTGTGCCTATGTTCATCTTATTTTATTTAGTTGTAGTTCCATTTTCTGATTCTGATTTTGAGATAGGGGGCAAGAAAAATGAGTTGGGAAATAGTCCCCTTTTCTCTTTCTGGAGGAATGTATATGGAATTTCTATCTTTTCTTCTTTAAACATTTTATGGAATTCTCCAGAGAAGACATGAGAGCATGTAGGAGAGCTTGTAGGAAGTTTTTCACCCATCCAGAACCCCTCTATCATCCGGCAGGGCACATGGCTGGTGTCTGTCCTTTGCTCCCAGGTTGTGTTTCAGCTCATCTCTCTCTCAGCTGCTCTGCATCCTTGCTTCTCTTTTTCAGGGAATTTCTCTCTAAGTGTCTGGGTGTCCTCTCTTAGATTCTCCAAGGCAAACTCAGGGCTTCATCTCTTAGCTTAGCAACTGCAAGCATCCTTCTGTCCACATCTCTAGGCACCTCTAAGTATCAGCATCAGTGCCAGTGCCTGTGTCAGTTCCCAGTTTTCTTAAATACTCCAGGGAACTAATCAAGCCCCACCCTGAGTGGGCAGCATCCACACCTCCACGGAAATAATTTAATCAAAGGTGTCACTCATAGTTGGGTGAGTCACATCTCCATGGAAACAATCAAAAGGTTCCACCCAACAAGATTGGATTGAAAGATCATGACTTTTGTGGGGGACATAATATATACAAACTGGCACACTAGTTTTATAAGTAAAAGCTGAGATCTTTCATGTGAGAGCTTCCTTGTCTTCTGATAAAAGTATTTAATGTTATCACTTCCATCAGAACTCAGTTTTAGCTTCTTCCCACAAATGTCGTTTTTATATTTATTCAGTTAAACTTACATTTTGCTTTCTTTTATTTTGTTTTGACACATTTTTAGAAGTTATATGTCTGTATATCTATATCATTAAGTGAATGTCCCTAATAGAATTCCACTGTTGTTGAGAACATACTTCATTTTATTTCACTTCTTTTACTTGTAGTGTAACTTGATTTATGGCTTATGGTGCTCATTATTGCATGTGCTCTTGAAAATAATGTGTATTCAGCAATTGTTGCATGGGCTAGGAACTGTTCTATAAATACCAGGAAGAAAATGTTTTGTTTGGCAGTTTCCCAAATCCTCAATATTTTAGTATGTATGTATTTATAGTTCTATCAGTTAGTCATAGAAGAGAACTAAAATCTCCAATTATAATTATAAATTAATCTAGTTCTCCTTTAATATCTATTTTTTGCATCATGCAATTTAAGTGTAATTTGCTTCACGTTATTTGGTACATACGCACTTATGGTTGTTTTATCTTTTGATAAATTGATCTCTTTATTTTATTTCTTTTGTCATTTTTATGCCCCTTTTGAAGTGTTTGCATGCTATGAACTTTACCTTCTCTACTTTTTACTATCAAAGTCTCCTTAATGCAGGCTATAGTTGATTTTTGCATTTTTATTCAGTCTTACAAGTTCTATGTATTAATTGGTGATTTTAGGTAATTTATATGTACTGCAATTATTGTTGTAGTTGGATTTAAATTCAATATCTTGCTATTTGTTTCTTATGTGCTTATCTGTTGTCCATATTTTTAATTTCTTTTTATCTCTTCTTCCTTGGGTAATTATTTTACATTATTTGCTCTTTCTCCACTAATGGCTTATTAGCTATAATTTTTCTGTGGTTAGTCTAGGGTTTAGAGTGTACACTTTAAACTCATAACAGTGTATCTTCAAATAATTTTTATCAGTTTGTGTACAGTGTAATAATCTTTGAAGAATAGGCATCTATTTTGGATTATTGATTTTTTAATTGATTAAACATTATCTCAAATAATCAGCTTATTTGCTACACTTTTTTGTTATGACTTTTATTAAATTCTCTAGAATTTAAAAGTATATATGTTTAACCCACCTCCATTTTATTCAACTAATAACATACCACTTCAGATATAGTGCAAGGACATTTACACATGTTGAATGCATTTTGTCCTTCCCAAACTTTGAGAAATTTTTGCATACTTTTTACTTTTTCATATGTTATTAACCTTATGATACATTGTTGTTTTTTGATGTAAACCATAAATTGGCAAACTTTCTTTGTAAAGGGTCAGTTAGTAAATATTTTTGGTCTTGTAGTCTATACATTGCCTGTCACAAGTATCCAACTAAGCATTGACAATATGTAAACAAGTGGGCATTTCCGTGTTCAGATAAAATGTTGTTTGCAAAAACAGTGTTTCTGAATTTGCCCTGCCAATGATAATTTGCCAAAATCTGTTTTAGAGAGTTAATTATCTTTTAAAGTGATTAAAAAACCTCTTACACATTAATATTATTTGAAGCATTTCTGGTATAATTTATTACTTTGTGTAGATCCAATTCCATCTAAGATATATAGATATAGATATAAATATAGATAAAGATACAGATATAGATATAGATAGATATTGATGTAGATACATATATAGATAGATAGATATGATCTTTTGCCTAAGAAATTTCTTAATAATTCTTGTAGTTTATTTGTAACAATAACAATGGATTCTCCTTTTTTTTCTGCCTGAAAGTATGTATTCCACCCTAAAGTTTATAAGATTTATTCAGTATGGAATTTTAGGTTGATAGAATTTTTTCCTTTCATTACTTGAAGATATATATATATATATTATAGCATTTGAAAATAATGAGTATTCGGCAATTGTTGCATGGGCTAGGAACAGTTCTATAAATATAATATATATTATATATAGTGTATGTATATATATTGTGTTTGTATACATATATTTTTTTTCTTTCCTCATCATGGACTTATTTTTCTTTATATCCCTAAGCTTATTTATACTGCTTATGATAGCTTTTTAATTTCCTTGATAGCAAATTCTATTACCTCAAGTATTTCTATTTATTGATATTTTTCTATTAGTTAAGGGTCACATATATCTGTGTGTTTACATGGCTAATAATTTATATCTCTATGTTCTACACAGTTCTTTTGTGTTTTCAAAATGCTAGATTCATTTATTTTTCCCTTAAGGAGTGTTATGACAGTCAGTTAAGCTAGCTACATTTCTGCTAGAGCCACTCTAGGTGTTCTTTTAAGTTTTTGTAGGACAGATCTAGTCCAGTGTTTGTTAGGGTCAGTTCATCCCTAATACTCCAAGGCAAGATTGAATGTTTTACTAATTTTTAGGTCTCTCCAATCTGTCTGGTGGAAATGCAAATTATTCCTAGACCTAGGTTGGTCTGAAAATAGTTCAGCAAGCTGAGGTTTTTTTTTTCCCTGTATTTTGTTCTCATGTTTTGTAGAGTTGCAGTCTACATATGCACAAATCAGTTGGAATTCAAACTGCATACCCTTCTGCGTATTTCTGTAGCTATCTTTTTGCACTGCTCCCTCATTTTCAGTACTTTGACCTGCAAATTCTGTCTCTATTTTCTTGAATTCCAGACTCTTTCTCCTTAAATCACCAAGACTGCTAGCCTCATTTTGGGCCCTGCACAATATTGCAGCCTGGATACTGCCTCTGAGAAGTAAGTAGGAACTGACACAGGGTTCATGACATTTTGTCATTTCTTGTTCAGGTTTCTATAATCTACTGTGTAAGAACAACTCTTTGACAGATATCCCTTCATGATTAGAGAACAAAACAGGGATGTCAATTGTGACAACTGTTATTCAATGTTGTACTGGAAATTCTAGCTATCGCAATTAAGCAAGGAAAAGAAATAAAAGGCATCCAAATTGGAATGGAAGAAGTAAAACTTTCCCTATTTGCAGCTGACAAGGTCCTGTATATAGAAAATTCTGAGAAATCCACAACAAAGTTATTAGAATGAGTAAATGAATTCAGCAAAGTGGTGAGGAAAAGCTCATGCTTTGGCTTGCTAAAGCTGGCAAAATGCAATATACCAGAAATGGACTGGCTTTTAAGAATGGGTATTAGCTTGCCAATTTGCAGCTCTAAGGCTGTGAAAATGTCCCAATTAAGTCATCAATAGGGCAAAACTTTTTCTGAAGACAGGACACCTCTATCACATGGGAAGGCACATGGCTGGTGTCTGCTCATCCTTCTCTCCCAGGTTTCATTGCTCTCAGTTTCTGATTTCAGTGGCTTCCTGTCTTGTTTTCTGTGGGTCCTCTCTTAGCTTCTCTAGGACTTTTCTGTAAAATTCTCTTAGATTCTCTTAATTTCGTCTCTTCTTCTCTGTGGCTTTTATTTTCTTATAAAGATCTCCAATAAGAAGAGTAGACCCACCCTGAGGCAGGCCTCAACTGAAATAACCCAATAAAACATCTTTCCTTCAATAGGTCCACAGACACAGGAATGGATTAAAAGAACATGATTCTTTCTAGGGCACATACAGACCCCAAACTACCGCAGTTCAACAAGCAAAAATTAATAGTGTTTGTATACAGTAGTAATGAACAATATGAAGAGTAAATAAAGAAAAAAATCCATTTACACTAGCAACTAAAAGAATCAAATATTAAGGAATAAATCTAGCCAAGGATGTAAAGAACAAACACAGAAAACTACAAAACTCTGTTAAAGGAAATCAAAGAATATCTACATAAATGGAAGGACATTCCATGTTTGTGGATTGGGAAACTAAATATGAAGATGTTAATTCTACCCAAAGTGATATATACATTCAATTCAATCTCAATCAATATCCCAACAGACTTCTTTTGATAAATGGAAAAGGTAATCATAAAATTAATATGGAAAGGTAAGGGATTCTGAATAACCAAAACTATCATGAAAAAGAAGAATGAAATTGGAGACTTCATACTTCCTAAACTTAAAACTTATTACAAATACACAGTAATCAAAAAAGCATGGTACTGTCACAGAGGCAGACATATATGGACCAATGTAATTGAATTGAGAGTTCAGAAAATAACTATCACATTTATGGCCAACTGGTTTTGACAGTGGTTCCAAGTATAGTCAATTAGAAAAAAATAGTATTCAACAAATGGTGTTTTGAAAATGGAACCTCCATTTGCCAAAAAAATAAAAATAAAAAAATAGAAGACCAATACCTCATACTTTATACAAAAATCAACTCAAAATGGATCAAAGACCTTTATAGAAGAACTAGAACCAACAAACTCCTAGAAGAAAACATAGAGAAACATCTTCAGGAACTTGTGCTAGGCAATGATTTCTTAGACTTTATACTCAAAGGAAAAGCATCAGAAGAAAAAAAACAGGTAAATTTGACCTCCTCAAAATTAAAAAAATAACTTCTGGGTCTGAAAGGGCTTTATCAGGAGAGTAAAATGGCAGCCTACACAATGGCAGAAAATATTTGGAAATCCCATATCTGAAAAAGATTTAATATCCAGAATATATAAAGAAGCAATTCAACTTAACAAAAAGACAAACAACCCAATTAACAAATGGGCAAAAAAACTTGAATAGACATCTTTCCAAATGAGATATACAAATCTCCAGAAAGCACATGAAAACAATGCTCAACAACATCAGCAACCAGGGAAATGCAAATCAAAACCACAAAGAGATACCATCCCACATCCATTAGAAAGGATGCTATTAAAACAAATTGGAAATAACATGTTGGAGAAGATGCAGAGAAATAGGAACATTCATTCACTATTTTTTGCAATGTAAAATGGTGCATCCTCTGTGAAAGACAGTCTGTTGGTTCCTCAGAAAGTTAAGTATGGAACTATCATATGACTCGGCAATCCTTCCATTGGTATATACCCAAAAGAATTGAAAGCAGGGACTCAAATAGATATTTTCACTCTGCTGTTCATAGTACCATTATTCACAATTACCAATAAATGGAAGCAACCCAAGTTTCCAACAACTGATAAGTGGATAAATAAAATATCATGAATAAATATAATGGACTGTTATTCAGCCATAAAAAGGAAGGAAGTTTTGATACATGTGACAGTATGGATGAACCTTGAAGACATCATATGGAGTTAAATAATCCAGACACAAAAGAACAAATATGGTATGAGTTCACTGATTTGAAATAATTAGAATTAGCAAGCTCACAGATTCAGAATCTAAAATATAGGTGAATAGAGGACAGGGTAGGAATAAGGAATGGGAAGTTAAGTCTTAAAATATAAAGGATTTTTGTTTGGAATGATGTAAATATTCTGGGAATGGACAATGGTGATGGTAGCACTGTAGAAGGGACACTTCCCAATATGGGTTTGTTTCTCAGTGTGGCCAACAGAAGTCACACCGAAGAAGCTGAAGGGGAAAAGAGGGTTTATTTACAACAGTGGGAGGACTGAGAAAGTTTTCCCATATCAGCCTCTCTGAAGTGTTTCTTCAATTGGTTTTTATACAGGTTCAGAGATAAAGAGAAATAATCATTTAATTAACATGCAACAAGTATGAAAGATGAAAGGCTATATCTGGAAGTTTGGGGCAGTCTCCCCAAAGTAATTATTTAATTGGCTAAATCCATAAGAGCTGAACAAAGAGAGTTAATCATTTTAGTTGAAAGGTAACAAAGGTTTGGAGAATTTCAGTAATTTAGTTTTTTTCCTATTTCCTTTAGGAACTAGGTGACATCTGTGAAAGGTGCCCCTAGATGTCTAGGGAGATAGATAAAAAGGCTTTATTCATACCTGGGAGGTCTAGGGACTATAGATAAAAGCTTATTCAAATCTGGGTGCAGATTTTATATTTACATACTGCTTCAGACTTTGCATTTACATATTACTCTTCTGTGAGAATAAGTTTTTATTATAGCCTGCTTCCAGCTTTGAATGTTACATTTTAAGGCTACTTTAAAATTTTCTGCTTGTTTGCAGTCTTAAGATTGTACTTAAAAAGTCACTGCTACAGTACAACATTGTGACGATAATTGAATACATATGTCCAAAGGCTTGAATCATTTCAGTAACATGACAAGTAGAAAATCTCATTAAGATCAATTTCAGGTGTGGTCTGTCCTGGGGCAAATTTCTCCCCTGGCTGTGAACCTGTGAAAGTTAGAACAAGTTATCTCCTTCTTATATACAAAGGAGGAACACTCACAGAGTGAAGTTTTCCATTTCCATGAGGAAAAATTGAAAAGAAAACATGGTTCATGGTTCCTAAACAGTTCCAAGATCCTGCAGGACATACTTCATTATATTTCAAGGTCAAAGCAACATCAATAGAATGAAGTTTTCTTCTTGGGGATTGACAGAGCAGCAGTTCTGCACTTTCCAAGGACTTACACAGTGACCCTGCTCTCTCCAAACACTACGATGAGGGATCCAGCATCTCCAGGCACTGGGAGAAGGGCCATGTTGTCAGCTCCATACTCCTTAAGCATCTGAACAGCAACATGAGGTGGCACCCGGACTCTCTGCAATCTCTAGGGCACAGGCTGAAACCCCTCGGAACAATGGGGTGGTGGCCAGACTTTCTCCCATCCCCCAGGCATCTGAGAGCCCTGGGGTGGTAACACTTCCTGAACAAAGGGGTGGAAGCCTTTCTGCAAGCTATTCACATCCATGGGGGAGTTGGCTTTCTTCAACCAAGACACATTTTTCACTCCAGAGCTCAGCTTCCATGGTTCTGCCTTTGAAGACATTTTTCCTTCAACCTGTCACTTCTCCATCCCTTTTAGTCTGTGCTGGCAGTAGTTTCATTCATACAGATCTCACAAAAACTTAGTTCCACATGCAGTATCCAGGGGTCCAAACCAAGTTAAATACATGCAAAGATTTCCTCATTGGCTTATCTTTTTATGAATTTATTGATTTATTTATACCTTTGCTTATTGTTGATTTGTTCATTTGTTTGTGGTTACACTTAGAATACTAACTGTAGGAACAGAAATGGTTATATTTCAGTGGAGCTAGAGCTGAAGTGTTTTGTGAGAGAGAAAACAAGCCTATAGTGTGTTGAGTTGAAAACAGACTCTGAAAACCAAGGTGAAGAATAAGTTTATTGAGCTAAATGGCACATGTGTGAGTCGGACTAAAAGAAGGTTACTGCTCAAAGCAAAGTGTCGGGGAAACAGTTTATATATCTACTTAGAGCAAAGAAAGGGTATGGGGGAATGGGCAGGAGAAGCAAGGAGCATGTGAGCTATGTAAGTTGTCTGGGATAGGGCATCCTTGGATACCATAAATCTGCAAAACCTCCCAGGCAGAATGTGTAGGAATAGGCCTATCTGTTGAAGATAAAGCAGACCTGCTGGTGTCAGCCTGTTTATCACAGTTCCCCTTTCTCATAGAGGCAAGGGTCTTAATTAGCACCACAAGGGATCTTTGACATGTCAGTGTGCCTCAGTTGTTTTTTTGTTTCTTCTTTGTAGTTTCCTGAGTAAAATGGGAGTAAACTGTTTGCCATTCCAACTTCACAAATGGTACAATGGAGTTAGGGTAATGGAAGATAAGAATAATGAAAGTTAATGGATGTGGTTGTATAATTAATTGTTAAGTGTGCAGGTCATGGCCTCCTCCTCCTATTTTCCAGCTCAGATTGTACTTTCTCTCCAAGGCCCTCTATTCCTCTCTGTCTCATTCTTCCCTCCTTTTCATTGTACTACTACCACTGAGAGAGAGAGAGAGAAAGAGGGAGAGAGAGGTGTGAATAATCTGTTTTTAGGGCAAATACAAGCACTAAAGATCAGAATTTTTTACATATTCAAGGCTTAACACATTAAGTCATTAACAACACAGTCTTGATTTCAAATGCAACAGTGACCAATACCCTAGTTATTGAAGAAATATGGGAAAAAAAGAGTAACTCACTGAATAAATGTAGAATAAGAAACCTAGTCCAGGTATATGCAAAACAGTTATAATGAACTAATTGAAGTGATATTTTACACTTATTTATTTATTTACTAATCTAATATCCAAAATATTATAAGCATTGTAGCATATTTTGAGGTTATATCTGTGAAAATAACAGTAACTTGCTCCAATTATTAGTTTTTATTTTCTCTCTCTAAAATGGTATATAATCTGGAAGAGCAGATAGCCAGAAATATTCAAATAGAAATATTTGGAAATATCTTTATGGTCTGGTGACTATTGATAATGGTAATCCTTAACAGCTATTATTTTATATAGCTGATTTTAGTAGGTAGATGGACAAAGAATAAAAACAAAGGAAGGAAAGAAGGGAGGTATGCTGGTTTGTGTGTATTATGTCCCTCAAAGCACCATGTTCTTTCATGCAATCTTGTGGGGCAGATGTATTCATGTTGATTAGATTGGAATATCTGGATTCAGTTGTTTCCATGGAGATGTGACCCACCCGACTGTTGGTGATAACTCTGATTGAATTATTTCCATGGAGGTGTGGCCCCACCCCTTCAGCATGTAAAAGCACCCACTGGAGCCATGTAAAAGCACCAACAAACAGAAGGAACTCAGAGCTGCAGCTGAGACAGACATTTTGAAGATGGCCATTGAAAGCTGATACTGCCATTTTGGAGAAAGCCATTTTGAAATGCAGTCTGGGAGCTAGCAGATGCCAGCCATGTGCTTTCCCAGCTAACAGATTTTCTGGATGCCAATGGTCTTTCTCCAGTGAAAGTACCCTATTGTTGATGGCTTAACTTGGACACTTTATGGCCTTAAGACTGTAACTTTGTAACCAAATAAACCCCCTTTATAAAAGGCAATCCATTTCTGGTGTTTTGCAAAATGGGATGGAGAGAGAGACAGAGAGACAGAGACGGAAAGACAGAAAAAAAGATAATTTTTAAAATATCATAAAATCCTAAGGGTAAAAACAGTCAAAATTATTAAAATTGAAATATATAGAATATCAAATTTACATTTAATTACTTATAAATGAGACAAGTATAGATGGAAAGATAGAGTATATATAGTGTATGCCGCCAGTTAGCAAATAATTAGTATTTGATGTTTGCTAGCTGGGGATGACTGTTGGAGGTATCTGGCTAAAGTGAAGAATAAAAAATGAAGAAAGGTAGATATAGGAAGGATAGAATTGAGAACCCTTTTCTCTTGCCATATACCCTTCCCTTTTGAGCCCTTCATCTCAGTTAAAAAATGCACTCAAGGCTGTTCAGTTTTTAAGGCTATATTAGTTTTAGGATTAGAGTTCTAGTCTATCCCACATATCAGGATGTTTCATATCTAGTTTTAAGTTTTAGCCACTCTGCTGAAAAATGTTAACAGTGATGGAATGGATGTGATTATTGGAGAGAAATAATACTCAAAAGTTTAGAATTTATTTTTATGATAAAAGATTATGCAGCACTGCTTTTTTTCCTCCAAAAATATACTGTGAGTTAAAATAATCTTCTTTTATAATCTCAACTGTCTAGTAGTTATTTTCTTTTTGTAGGTTTTGGATTTTATTGGTGGTTGTGATGGTGTTATTGGTGGTTGATTAATTGGTAGGCTTTGCTTATGCATACCAAACAGAGGCAAAAAAATCTTTAATCTTCATATTTTAAAATATAAAATCAGTGGAACAATGTCTTCTAAAATGTTCAACTAGAAACATAAAGTAGGTAAATATTGATCCTTTCATTAAATCAATTATATCAAAAGAATTGATCATACAACTATAGCAAATTTATTTTTTCCAAGTCTCTCTCTTATTTTGTAATTATTTTACATGGATGACAGCTGATTTCATAGCCATATGAGGTACTTTTTCAGGAACAAATGTGATTTTTAGATGTCTTTCTTTTTAAAATTCAATAAACATATCAGTAAGAAAACTGTGAAGTAGAAAATGAAATAACAAACCATTGCTCAAAGATGACAAAAACTTGGAGTATGATGATAAACTTAAAATAAAAAACCATACAATTTAGTAACTGCAAGTCAATCTGTTTACCAGAGTATTGGCAACATATGTGTATTTATTAAGAAAGGGACAGTAAGTCATATATCACCAACACTCAGTGAGTGGTATGTAATATGTATGCAATTTTCTGTTTAGAGACAAAGGAAATAATTTACATCATCATTATATTGTAATGATTTGTAAAGCAGTTGGTCTACTAAGTAATATCATCATTCATAAAATTATGTAAACTAATGGCTTAGTTAAGAAGAATTTCAAAGTATTATAGTATGTTCACATTGTGGTATGATAATTAATAGAATACACATAACCAGGAAAACTATATCCCCTTTTACTCAAATTGATAGGCAATAAGTCATGAGGAACCAGTAAGAATTTAGAAGTAAGTCATATTTTTATAATGAAATCATTTTTTAGCAAAATCATCAGATTGACATGGAAGGAAATTATGATATATTCATATTATTTGTTCATATATATGCTTGATTTTTCCCCAAAATTCTAAAATAAATGAAGAACAGATATACAAGGAATATTCTCTTTGAGTAAGGGAAATCAATGGGGATTAAAATTCACTGCCATCAAGGGCATGTCTACCTAATTCTGTAGAAATAAATAAATAAAATAATAAGCCTACATTATTTTTAATGAGAATATTTGACTCTAGAAAATAGTGGAAGAAATATTGTAGGAGAGTTGGCATACCACTTATTATTATTGAGGCAATTTTCATGCTATTTTAAAGGTCAGGATGTGTAACCCATGGTGGAAATGTGTTCAGAAGCTTCAGTGGAACAGGTGGCATTTGTCTGCAAGCTCAAAATTATGAGTCGTATTTGAGTTAGAAAGGCGTTAGATATATGGGAAATCCTAATGGAAAAAGCTCAGAGATAGACAAATTCAGATTATATTACAACTTATTAAATAAATCAATTAGTTAATTGTTTAGGGAAGTAGTGGGTAATAGGACGGGCCATTTAGATTATGACATCCCTTTGGGTTGGGCATGACATAATTTTCTAGACTTTATAGCGTATCACCCTAAAAATATTTTTGTTTCCCACAGTGTTACAGAATTAGCTATGGTAACACTGAATTATCTTCTTCATAACACATTGTTCAATATAATATAGAAGAAAATCAAGGACAACTATAGATTAATTTATTCATTAATTTAATATTCATGAGATGTTATTTTGATAGATACTATAACTGTGCAAATGCTGTGGCTCAATAAATTAGAAATACATTCCTCTTATAGTGGGAACACAATGAAGGGGTTAGTATAGCAACAAAGGTTTCAGAGGAGAGCTGCCTCATAATCTTGTCTTGAAAGATAACTATGTATTTACCAGGCAAGTGATAGTAGCAAGGATAAATTCACAGTATTGGTAAGTGACTGAAAACAGGGGTATTAGAGGGTATCCTCAAAGATAACTGCACTATTTTGAGATTAGGAGAAACACAGTGTCATTGAGCAAAAGGGAGTTTTAAGGTAAGGAGTTAGTTTTGAGAATGATTTCCTTTTATTTATGCTTTACTATAAGTGACAATGAAAAATAATTGTCAATAAGTGAAGATTGTATTTAGGAATATAGGCAATGTATAGAAAATACTTTTAGATGAGTACAAACATATGCCAATATAACCCTGTACAGTTAATAAATGAGTTAGCTTATATGTTGAGGTCTGGACACAACAAATTAATCTGTTCTTGTGAAATAAATTTGGAATGGAGAGACAGAAGAAGATAGCAGCAAAGAGAGGAGTGGAAGCTAGTTTGTCCTCCTGGAACAACTAGTAAACAACCAGGAACAACTAGTAAATAATCTGGAATCACTGTAGGGGGACAAACGTGACTGTCCACTCATCATACACCAACCTGAATTGGGAGGAATGACTGAGATTGCAGCATAAAATCTATAAGTAAAAACTGTGGATCCAAGCCAGGAGCCCCCTCCCCCCCATGGCCTGAACTGCAAAACCTTATGATGCTAGGGAGCATTACTTTCCCAGCAACAAATATAGCTCAGCTGAGCTCCAACTGGTGTTTTAATTAACAAACATGGACTGCTCAATACAAGCTATGAAACCCCAACAAGCAAAGATTTTTTGTGATGACTGACCTTGGAGAGCAGGAGGGCTGCTGTGGACTGGCCCTGAAAGGGGCTTTCTCTCCCTTTTTCAGCTCAGAAGAGAAAGCCTCAGCCATTTTCAGTTCCCAGCCCTCTGACCCAGACAAGGGTGGAAATAGCACAGGCAGAGAGACTATTCAAATGTGAATGACCTCTTCTTAGGGGGTGTATTTTCCCTAAGAGGAAGAAGGTGGTTCCATGCTCTACTACCACCTTCCATTTAGAACCAGACCCCAGAGCCTGGGGGAGAAGAACCATGGGCCACACTTGCTAATACCAGTCAGGAGCTACAGGCTGACAGGCACTACCTGCTGGGCAGAAAAGTACAGTGACCTGAGGCATCACAGGGTGTACCAATCTTCTAAGACACCCTCAGGGAAACTGGACACTATTGCCTCCTTCCAAGACTTGAGCCCATTCTGATCTGGGAAAACCTGATCAGGGTAACCAAGGAAACCAGATGCCCAGACAAAAGAAAACTGCAACCTACATTAAGAAAAATGAAGTTATAGCCCAGTCAAAGGAATAAACTTACACTTCAACTGAGATACAGGAATTGAAACAACAAATGTTAAATAAATGCTAAAAGTTTAGGGAAGATATAGCAAAATAAATGAAGCATATAATGAAAACACTGGGCTCACATAAGGTAGAAATCAAAAGTTCAAAAAAACAACTGGCAGAATCTATGGAAATGAAAGGCACAACACAAGAGATGAAAGACATAATGGAAACATACAACAGCAAATCTCAAGAGGCAGAAGAAAACACTCAGGAACTGGAGAACAAGACACCTGAAAGCCTACACACAAAAGAACAGATAGATAAAAGAATGGAAAAAAATATATATATGAGCAATGTCTCCAGGAATTGAAGGACAACACAAAATGCAGAAACGTTCATGTCATGGGTGTCCCAGAAGGAGAAGAGAAGGGAAAAGGGATGGAAGCAATAATAGAGGAAATAATCAATGAAAATTTCCCATTTCTTATGAAAGACATAAAATTATGGATCCAAGAAGCACAGTGTACTGCAAAGAGAAAATATTTGAATAGGTCAACACCAGGACACTTAATAATCAGACTTTCAAACATCAAAGATAAAGACAGAATCCTGAAAGCAGCAAGAGAAAAGCAATCCATCACATACAAGGGAAGCTTGATAAGACTACATGTGGATTTCTCAAGAGAAATTATAGAGGCAAGAAGGAAATGGGGAGATATATTTAAGAAACTGAAAGAGTAAAACTGCCAACCAAGAATCTTATATCCAGCAAAACTGTCCTTCAAATATGAGGGAGTGCTTAAAATATTCTCTGACAAACAGACAATAACAGAGTTTGTGAACAAAATACCTGCTCCACAGGAAACACTATATGAAGCACTGCAGACAGAAAGAAAAAGAGAGGAGTGAGAGGTCTGGAAAACACTTTTGGGAAATAGTAGCACAGCAATGTAAGTACACTGAACAAAGATGACTGAGAACATGGTTGAACAAGGAAGGTTAGGAGCATGTGGGACACCAGAAGGAAAGAGGAAAGATAAAGACTGGGACTGTGTAACTCAGTGAAACCTAGGGTACTCAACAATTGTAATAGAAGGTACAAATATGTTTTTCCATGAGGTAGGACAAATGAATGTCAACTTTGCAAGGTGTTAAAATAGGGTGGGATTGGGGGTAAAATACAATCAATGCAAACTAGAGGCTGTAATTAATAAAAACATTGTATTGTGCTTCCTTTAATATTAAAAAGGCAATGTACCAAAGCTGAATGCATATGGGTGGGGGGCAAAGGGGAAGGGTATGGGACTCTTGGCATTGGTGATGTTGTCTGACTTTTTATTCTACTTTAGTTTAATGCTGTCTTTCCTTTTGTTGCATTCTAGCTGTCATGTTTTTTCTTTCTCTCCCTCTGTTTTCTTTTTCTTCTGTCTCCCTACCTTCTTTTACTCTTCCTCCTTCTTTACAGAAGAAATGGAGATGTCCTTCTATAGATAGTGATGATGGTGCTGAATACATAAATACGTGACTATACAGGGAACCAATGATTTTTTACTTAGGATGGAATGTATGGTGTGTGAACAAAACTGTCTGAAAAAAATGGGTTGATGAAGAAACCCTGAGGACACTGTATTGAATGAAATAAGACAGACCCATAAGGACAAATATTGCAGGGTCTCATGGAGATGAATTAATTATAATATGTAAACTCATAGACATGAAATATAAGTTACCAGGATACAGAACAAGGCTAAAGAATGGGGAACAGTTGGTTATTATGAGCAGGATGTTCAACTAGAGTGAAGTTAAATCTTTGGAAATGGACAGAGGTGATGGTAGCACATTGTTCTAGTTTGCTAATGCTGCAGAATGCAAAACACCAGGGATGGATAGGCTTTTATAAAACGGGGGTTTATTCTGCTACACAGTTACAGTCTTAAGGCCACAAAGTGTCCAAAGTAACACATCAGCAATCGGGTACCCTCACCGGAGGATGGCCAATGGTGTCCGGAAAACCTCTGCTAGCTAGGAAGGCAGCTGGCATCTGCTCCAAAGCTCTGGCCTCAAAATGGCTTTCTCCCAGGACGTTCCTCTCTATCAAGCTTGCTCCTCCTCAAAACATCACTCACAGCTGCACTCAGTTCCCTCTCTTTGAGTCAGCTCATTTATATGGCTCCACTGATCAAGGACCACCCTGAATGGGCAGGGCCACGCCTCCATGGGAACATCTCATCCGAATCATCACCCACAGCTGGGTGGGGCACATTCCAAGCAAATCTAACCAGCACCAAAACATCTGCCCCACAAGACCACAAAGATAATGGCATTTGGGGGACACAATACATTCAAACTGGCACACACATGGTGAGAATAACTAACAGTGCTTAATGGTGTGTGAAGTTGGTGGAAAGGGTAAGCTGAGAGTCACGTATATCACCAGAAGGAAATTTGGAGGTTAAAAGATGGGAATGTATAAAACAGTGAATCTTGTGGTAGACAATGTCTGTGATTAACTGTACAAATATTAGAAATCTCTCTCATGAAGTAGAACAAATGTATGTCACTATAACTAGCAGTTAATAACAGAGGGGCATACAGGAAAAAATATACCTATTGCAAACTGTATAATACAGTTAGTAGTGTTTTCACATTCTTTCATCAACAGTAAGAAATGTAGTATACCAAAACTATGAATCAATAATGGAGGGGGGAGGTGGTTAGGTGTATGGGAGGATTTGGGTTTCCTTTTTTTTGTCTTTTCTTTTCTTGAGCAATGAAAAAGTTCTAAAAATTGAAGAAAATAATAATTGTGGTGATGGATGCATAGCTGTATGATGGTACCATGGGCAATTGATTGTGCACTTTGGATCTTTGGATAGTTGTATGGTATGTGAACAATCTCAATAAAAAAAAAAATAAGTTTGTATCTAATCTGGATATAGGCACAGAAATCAGTAACAGGCATATCAAAATATAAACTTTATTCTTGATAAAACTGATTGTAAAAAATGTCTATATATCTTGGCATAGTCACCTTCCTTATTTTTACCCTGGACTCATATTTATGTATTCTGATACAAGCAGAGCTGAAATATTGCTAACAAATTTTCCAAGAGTAGGTCCCTTACCAACTGAACACAAACTCAAAGAATACAATCTCTGTAGATATACATATTATAAGAGGACCTGGAAGGGATTGTGCTATACCTAGTGGGTTCCTTCCACCAAATTTACTCTTTACATAATTCACTCGTGTAGTGATGGGGAGGAAGGTGTGAGAGGGTGGGACAGGAGACCAGTGTGGTAATTCTATTAGAGATCCCTCAAGAGGAAAATATGGGTATAGAATAATTGTGTTCTTTCACATTAAAAAAAATAAAATATACAAAGGACAGTAAAATTGAAAGCAGAATATAAGAGAAGAGATTGCTTGGAGAAGTAGGAATACTTATTCATTACTGGTGGGAATGTAAAAAAAAAAAAATACTGCAAGACAGTTTGGTGGTTCCTGAGGAGGCTAAGTATAGAATTGCTATATGGTATAGAAATATTGCTACTAGTTACATACCCCAAAGAACTGAAAACAGGGACTCACAGACACATCTGCACACAGAAGTTCATAGTGCATTATTCACAATTGCTAAAGGATGCAAGCACCCCAAGTGTCCATCAACCAATGTGGTATGTACATATGATGGAATATTATTCAGCTGTGAAAAGTAATGAAGTCCTGATGCATGCAACAAGGATGAACCTTAAGGACATTACATTGAGTGAAATTATCCAGACACAAAAGTACAAATATTATATGCTCTCACTGTTATGAGCTAACATAATAAGCAAGCCAATCAGACTTTTTTACTTAAAATTAAAATTTATTATGTTTAGACAATTATATTTTTAACATAGTTGACATTATACAAAAAAATGCCCTAATATTTGGTATTTTGAATGCAGAAAATTTAAGCAAAACATTCATTTCCTGAAGCATGATATGATTATACATCCAAGTGACAACTTTAAACAGAGGAAAATCCCAGAAAACTCATTCTGCATTTATTTATTATTTATTTTTTGAATAACTTCCAGGACAATGAACCCCTCAAAAACTGTATTATTTTGGGAAATAGAAAAAAAGTAAAATAAAATGTAACATACCGGGCAGGTTTGTCATAAGTTCCTCAGCTATTATGGCTTTGATTTTAAGAAACTATTTACTTTTGGGAGACCACTAGCAGTTATTTAGAAGGAATCATCTTCAATCAAACTGCGAACAGACAAAAATTATTTGATCTAATAATAGTAGGAAGATGAAACTATTTTGTTAATCAATTTGTGTTTTCCAGTTATATCATAAATATAAATATATAAAAACTAGTATAAAATAACATTACTTACCTGTCAAGCAGAAATTTCTCACTAATTATTTCTTTGATAAAAGAAGAGTACATTTCCAGGCCAATCAAAACAATTGTAGAATTTTCAAGGCTTCACATGCAATGTAAATAAAATTGTGACTCAAAAATGCCACATTAAATAATAAATATTTTAATTCAGGTATTTAAATTAAATCACCCAAAAGAGTAATTTGCAAATAATCAAGAAAAAACTTACTTCTGAAAGCAATTTTATTTCATATTTAATATAAAAAAAAAATAAGAGAAAAAAGAAGGGAATAAATAAATAAATAAAAACAGAAGGAAAGAAGACATAGGTAAAAGCAAAAATCAGGAGCAGAAAAATCAAAATAGAAAATCAATAGATATTTCTCTTTCTTTACAGTATATTGTGACTTTAGTATCTTTAATTCCATTGCTCAAAAGCCTATACCTGCTGAAGTCCTTTACTGTAAGACATTCTTAGCAGAGTAGTAGAGCCTTTTTCTAGAATCAATTTTCATTTGTTAGTGGGTTAATAAGGAGCTTATTAGTATTTTCTCTTCCTTGGAGGCATTCTTAAAATCTAAGACATGATAGTCTTGACATATGCCATAAGATGATGATGATGATAACCTTTATCAAGTTTAAAAAAAAAGACAAAGAATTAGACATATTTGTAGCAAACATTGCCCAACAATATTAGAATTCCAGTGTCCACTGTGCTTGTCTGTAAAGCCAAAGCCTGAAGTGTTGCATGTTAAGTTCCTTTTTCTATTATAACATCATATCTACAAATTGGATATGGTCATGTGTCACATAAATTTTTTAATAAGAAGCTAGCATGTCAATTTTATCAAAGTTCCATCTGATTATACTGCACAATAGCCTTAAGCAGAAGTCTTTTAGGGGCCCTGCTTCAACTAAGAGAAAAATGGATAAATTGTAAGCTTGATTTCTGCAGAGCCCATAAGTTATACTGTAACCACTCTGTAACAGAAGTAGTGGAATGAAAATGAGATTTCACAACTTGAGCATTTTTTTTTTCTGAATACATCAAGGTTGTTACATGTGATTGAATGGCTATGAAACTTTAATGATTAAATTGATTTGTCTGCATTGAATGCATTTATTTAATTAAAATACTTGATTAAATATGGGAAATTTCATGCCAAGTGAAATCATCAATATGTTTAAAATAATAATGATATTTTAGTAAGGAAACAGACACAGACATTGAAGTTGCACTGATTAGAGTTCAAGTCCCAACTAAAACACTTTTGGACAAAGTCTTTCTGAGTGTTACTTAAACTCCCGAATATCAGTTTTCTCATTTATAAGGGATCACTATGGTAATACAATTGGCAATACTGTTTCTATTGGGTAGTTAATATCCTCTAATGCTCACTAAAATTCAGCATAACTGGCCCTGAATTTATTCTTAAGATTTGCAAATTCTTTTTGCAATAGGAGCTTTGCCTATTTTCTTACTGCTCTTTCCATGGTTGCATGGTCAGCTTCTCATTATTCTTTTCTCAGTTTTAGGAATTTTTTTTTTTTTAATAGGGGGCTTACATGAATAACCTATCAGAGTTGGTCTTCTGTTATTTTTTTTATTTTTTTAACTTTGCTATATATGTTTCATTTATAGCAATTGTACTTTATAATGATGTATCTCTTTCCTCATTTATTTTCTGTCATGGCAAAACCTTTGAAGGTTTTCTAGGCCAGAAAATACATTTTTATTGTAACATATTTATTCTAAGGACTAAAACAGTGCTCTCAAAAATAAGTTGCTCAACATTTGCTCAAAGCTAGAAAGAATGAGTGTTTAGAAATAATTTAGATGGCATCCTGTCCTATGAAAATTTGGAAATACATATTTTTTCTTTTTCTTTCCTCAATGATCTATTAAAGTAAGATATTTTTCTAACTTATTATTAAATGGCAATCATTATTTCAATTATCATTTGAATATGGCATATTCTTTTTACTTTAGTGTGTAACAAATAATATGAATAAATCATGATGACTTTTTAATTATTGTTAATTGTGTTTCATCCATATAGACTCACACATTTTTTACATCTGGCAGAAACAATGGATTGTCCAACCAAAAACCATTCATAGGTTTACCCTCACGCACACCTTCAATTACTTGACTAAGGGGACTTTGAGATAAAAAAATAAATTTCCAAGCCTTGTCATGGCTAATGTTACCCATAAAACATAGTCATAATTAGTCCCTCACAAACACAGCCAAATCCATTGCTGCTGTCTTCTGTGCATAAGTGCAAATCCGCGAGGCTGCTCTGGGGACATGGAGAGGGTTTCTCTTCCCAACTATGAAAGGAAAAAGAATTTGGGTAAAGAGAGTTTGGACCCTTCTGATTTATTCCAACTAGAATTGGAAATACAAGACCTAGAACTACTAAAGACCCTTGCAATGGGAGAAACAAAGTAATATACTAATGGCAGAAGGACCCAGCTCCTTGGTAGCAATGTTGAGTTGCATTAGGAGGGTCAAACTTCGAATTTCTTGCTATGTAATGCAGATAAATCCATTATTTGCTTTTGGTTATCTTTCACTGTGGTAGCAGCCAGTACTAGCAGGGCCTGCTGCCTTTCCCTGGGACCCAGAAATACATCCTGTGGTCAGGACTTGATGTGTAGGCTTGGTGAGATAATCCCCTAATGGATAAAGGGACTAATGATACATTCCTTCCCCTATTGCTAAGCATAGACAAACATTCACTGGATATAGTCTGATTCTTGCAGGCAATTTTATGACATCCAGCTCACACCTCAGTGGTATATCTGTTCCTGGCGAGGAGAGAGCAGGGTCTTCCACTCTGACAGTCACATGTAAGAGAGGGGTATTGCACCATAAAACATCTACCTGTGTTGGCAGATTGAGATCCTCTGCTATGCGAAACCAATGTCTACTAACAGATCTCACTTGCTTCATCTCTTTTCCATGTGAGTTAAACCTTGTTCTACCCAGTGCTGTGTCAGTAGTTCTGCTGGTGATCCTGACACCACCTGCAAACCATGGAGTGGGTGATTCCCCTAGGACTGAGTTCCTGGTGGCAGGTATTGTTATGCTCTTGCCATCTTCCATGTGGTAGGAATCCACCCTGGAGGCGGTAAGAGGTATCTCTTTTTCTGACAGATATTAGTAGATTACATTTTTTAACATATGCTTTAAAAATTCACTTATTATTCTGGCATATAATAGATCATATCAAACCTCATGGAAATTTTCCCAATTCCAAACTTGCAAATTATAATTCCTGGAATATTAAAAAAATATATTTACTCTAACCATGCTAAAGTCCAAATTATATCAAATAACAATGCTAATAATAAATTCTTTTAATGGAAATTCATATAAATATTTTACATTTCATTTTTTGCTATTTTAACTGTCAGCAGTACCTGTTAAAGGAAAGGCAACTTTTAAAAATAAAAATATGTTAAATTAATATACTTGGCCACTTACTTCTTTGAATTATGTTTATATCCTGAACACCAATATATGCATTTAAATATTTTCTAACAAATGGACCTTATAAATATTAGATATTTGAGTACATAGGGCAATTGATTTAAATATCTAAGCACAAAAGATCATTTCTTCTGTGTGTGTGTGTGTGTGCGTGTGTGTGTGTGTGTATAGTTAGTTTAACATTATCAAAATATCAAAAACATTTAATAAAATGCAGGGTATTTCATGAAAACTGCAGTAATTAAAAGATTGACCAGTAGTTACAGATGAGTACTATTCTTCATTTTCCTCCTAGACACTTTAATCAACCTGTTGGCATGTTGGGATCAATTAATTTCAGCAGTTGTGTGCATTCATCTTCGTTCTGCCATTCATCCTATGGCAGTAGGGAGCACACTGTGTAATTGAATTTGGTTGAAATCTAATATAATGCCAAATTGTGACACAGGATCTATAATCAGTTTGATTCAAAAATTTGAATCAGATTTTTGATTGCTGCTTTCAGGGAAAGGAGTAGGATATTCTTTTCAAAAACAGTGTCATAAATGAGAGCTTTGGGAAAAAGACACACAACATGCTTTAGCAAACAACAAGTGTTCATAGATTTTCAGTTGAAAAATATTAGGGGAATTAATGAGTGCAATACAATGGGTATAGAAAACCCAGGAAAATAGGCAATATAATATTTTGGCAGTTTCCATAAATGTTGTCTTGTATTTAGGAAGAGTTGTGTGATACAATAAATTTCCTTGCTTTAGGCATTTGGAAAGTCTGAAATTTGGAAAGTCCATATCTACATCTATATAAACTGTGTTCTGCTTCTCAGTTTTGTCTCTGGTTACATTTTTAAACTTAATTTTAAATATAATCAAAGCATACCTATTTGGATGGAAGTAATAAACTGGAATTATTTGTTTTTACATTTGAGGAAGGTAGTACATTTTCTCTATTTTATTTCAAATTCAGACTTCAACTAAGTCTTTTGAGAACTCAGATTTCTGACAGTTTTAGAGGCTATTTAATTTATATTTTACTCAAATTGTTGATCATACTTTCTGGGTTGCATTTTCTATTTTTGTTTTCATTTTCCATATTTGAATACTATTTCTTAGTATATAGTTTTCTCTTAAAAAGGTAATTGCCTGTGTGTTAATCTCAAAATAATGAAGATTGCACTCAAAGATAAAACACACCCAGACAACAAGTTTTTCTGGTGAACTAATTTCAAGGTAAAAAGGTTGTCTTTACATGGGTTCTTCTTTTCCCTCTCCCTTCATTTTAAAATAAAATAAACTTAAGGTTGAATAAATTTTCTTGAAGCGTGGTCACTAGCGTTTTCTTTATCTTTTCTGGCTTTTAATTATCATGGAAGCCAATAAAATAGTTTACTAATAAGGGTAAAAACCTTTTTATCAAATTAATCACTAAAGTTTACTGAGCACATAGTAAAATTTCCTTCATCTGTGAAATGACAATCTCAAAAGCCTCTCACAATTCTAGCATTCTATTTGTGTGAATACACAACTATGTAAATTAACTCGGCTTCAGTAATTTTACTTACTCCAGCACATGTTGCTTACTATAGTGTTTTATTTTATACTACAGTCAGCTGACTAAATTATTTTTTCAATATCAAATTGTATTTGTATATTTTTATTCTAGTCTTTCAATTTTCTGTTGGTGTACAAATAAAAAACAAGACTTAACAAGAATGTAATTATGTATCTTCTTACTTCTATGAAGCCCTATTAAATACAAGACATGACTTGCATTTTCTACTCCTACTATGGGGTCAGCTGAGGAGAGAGGGTTTGATTGAGACTGAGCACTGTAGAAGATAAAATACACCCTCTCCTTTGTCCCACCTCCTTCTTTAAAAGACTGCTCTGAGGGAACTGCTTAGGTCAGTTAATTTCTTTGTTGAGGTTATTTTGTTTTGCTTTACTAAGTTTTAATTTTTACTTTGACCTGACCATGAGGTTTCACCTTTTATAAAATAAATAATCAGCAATTCAGAATTTTTTCAGCATCATTTCATGAGACTTGTGTACTTTCAAATGGGATTATATCCATTCTCTGATGGGATTTCACATCAGGTTAGTGTGTGAAGTATTTTTCTTGGACAAAATCAGTTAATTTAGAGAAGGCAAACTGCCAATGTTCCAAAAAAATTAGTGTAATGACAACTTTTCATTCATAATGAGTTTATGATTAATGTTATTTATTAAATTATCCCATTAGTTCTGGAAAGAATGCAGCATGAATTAACTCTGATTTTGTAACTTTGGTTGTTAATATCTAAGTCATCAGTGTTGACTGATTTTGGCCAAGTTGTTAGCAGATTAATTTGATGTAGAAATGAAAGTATGGTTAAATGGTTCTGAATTTAATCCAAAATTGTCTGCAATGGTTGGTTAGTACTAAATGCATTTTATTGAAAGATTTAACATAACTTTTACTGATAAAATAGTCTCATTTATTCCATTTTTGGTGGATAATATAAGCTGATTAAAACACCTTTTATAGAATTCTCTGAAGAAAGAAATTAATACATGGATAATAATGTGAGTTATGCACTATAAAATGAAAAGTATTTTGTAAACTGAACACTTACGGAATTATCCCAGTTTGCAATATTACTTTATTTGTGCTATCAAATGGTTCTTCCTACTGAGTGCAGTGACCAATATCTCATGCACTTTCCTTTATTAGGAATGGATGGTTTAGGGGAAAAGAGAGGGTACTGGATGACAGTTTCATATACTAAAATGCCTTTTGAGGATATAAGTAGGAATGCCATTGAAGCCTTTTTGAAATTTACTTAACCTGAGAAGATTTAGAAAATTAATATTCCTATTATTTGTTTAAAAAATCATTATTGTTTTGACTTGCAACTTATATTGCTAATAAACTGGTTATGACAGATAAACATATCAAGAAAAACTGGAAATATCAGTCAATTTAAATTCAAGTGATCCTAGGCTTTTGGAAAATTAAGCCTAATAATGAGTACAGTTCAGTTTCTTCCAAATGATCCAATTGCAGTCCCTCAGCATTGAAATAAGTGGCATTCTATGGTGTCTTGTTTTGTTGAATCCTTGAAGGATATAGTTGGTACTTGATTGTTAAAATTTCCTGCCAATGTTATTGAATGGGAACAACTTCAGCATAATGTGAATCTTTTAAAATTGTATTTTAAGTGTTTCACTTAGACATCAAAAATACTAAATATTTATTTTTAGCCCTTTCTCTTTCCTCATTGTTCAAAACTTGATTTTTTTCTATACATTTTTTTCTATACAACTTATATTTTCTCTTAGTTCATTGACAGCATGCTTATTTATAATGGGCAGAATAACATTTTGTAGCATTTAAAATATTATCAGAAACAGAGCAAAACTTCATTAAAGATTATGAAAGATGATGTTTGTTTTGATCCATTCACATTATTTGTCACTATCACCATATTTTCTGTCTCTTTGCCACATTTTGCTTGTCAGTATCCTATTGCTATTCAAATGCATATACCTTGTCCCATACCTTTCCCAGTATGTATCTTTCTTCCATTTTAAATCATAGAGGGCCTTTCTAACCTGCTGAACTAACATGAGCTAAGATGCTGATAGTTACTTGCAATTTAATAAATTACCCTTCAATGCATACTGAGTTGCATGGTTGGGTAAAATTTTAAAAAATTGGGAAGAACAGCTAATGGCAACCATAGCAAATCACATCAAGGAAGAATCTTCCTATGGGAAAAAAGCTCTTGACTCATTTATGCATACAAATGTCAGAGACTAGGCCTTGTTGATCTAGGGGAAGAATGAAACTTTATTTTTTGTGCTTGGCAAATGATACTTCTAATGGTATTATGGGTATGTAGAGCTATCCTTGAGTTTCATGGTAATAAAGAAATCACCACATTACCTGTTTTTTCACTATGGGTACTCTTCATATTTTGAGGCCAGCACTTTGTGTGTGTGTGTATGTGTGCACACTCAGAACTGTCCCTTTTCATTCCAAGGTACCTAGTATTCCTGAAAAAGGATTTGTAAGTCAGTAGCAATCATCCATCACTGTTATGTTTCCAAAATCTCCCAAATATTCCCAACCTGGTTGAAAAATCCTTTAATCCTAAACCTTTTCTTTTGAAGCTCAACATTATTAGAACCTGCCCTAATGCAGATACAAATTAAAGTTCCATTTTAAAGAGTGGAAAATAAAGGGCAAATTAGGCATTAATAAAGAGAAGAAAGAAAATAATGAAGATCAGTGTGGACATCAATGCCTTAAAACATAAAAACAAGAGGAAAAGTTAGTTATTCTTAAAGATCAATAAAACTTCAACACAATAGAATAAGAAAAAAAGATGTAAATTACAATTATCAGAATTTAAAGAGATGATATGAATAGAGATCTTAAAGACTTAAATGAGAATGAAACAATATTATTAATATTATGCCAACACATATGATAAATAAAAAGAAATGGAAAAATTCTCTAAAAGATTCAAAATATCAAAGCACACTAAAGAAGAAACAGATAATCTGTACACACATTTAAGAAACTGATTTGGTAATTTAAAATATTTGATCAATAAAACCCTAGACCAGATTTCTTTATAGTAAATTCTATTACAATTTCAAGGAAGATATGATGCCAATTGTGCCGGTTTGAATGTATTATATTATGTCCCCCAAACACCATTATCTTTGATGTAATCTTGTGTGGGCAGTGTTGATTAGATTGTAATTCTTTGAGTGTTTCTTTGGAATGTGCCCCAGCTGTGGGTGATGACTCTGGATAATTGCCATGGAGGTGTTGCTCCACCCATTTGGGGTGGGTCTAAGTTGATCACTGGAGCCATATAAATGAGCTGACATAACAGAAGGAACTCAGTGCAGCTGAGAGTGAACTTTTGAAGAGAAGCTACAGCAAAGAGGGACACTTTGAAGAAAGCACAGGAGCTGCAGATGAGAGACAGTTTGAAGACAGCCATTGAAAGCAGACTCTTGCTCCAGAGAAGCTGAGAGAGGACAAATATCCCAAGTGCAACTAAGAGTGACATTTTTGAGAAACTGTAGCCTAGAGAGGAACATCCTGGGAGAAAGCTATTTTGAAACCAGAACTTTGGAGCAGATGCCAACCACGTGCCTTCCCAGCTAACAGAGGTTTTCTGGACACCATTGGCCATCCTCCAGTGAAGGTACTCAATTGCTGATGTATTACCTTGGACACTTTATGGCCTTAAGACTGTAACTTTGTAACAAATAAATCCCTTTTTATAAAAGCCAATCCATCTCTGGTGTTTTGCATTCCAGCAGCATTAGCAAACCAGAACACCAATTTTATATAATTTTTTCAGAAATTAAAAAAAGTGGAATATTTTTCAACTTATTTATAAGTCCTGTCTTGGATTTAGTTGAGATTTCTTAAACAGCATACAGAATGGGGAAAAAGACAAAAAATAGTCTTCAACAATTGGCATTTTTCAAAATTAAAACTTCTGCCCTTCACAAGAGACCATTAAGAAAATGAGAAGGCCAGATAAATATTTAAAGAAGGTATTTGCCAATAGTATATCTGATAAAGAAATTATTCTCAGAATAAAGAATCTTAAAAATTCAATAAGACAAACTGATTAAAAATATGCATATACTTTAACAGATATTTTCACGAAAAATGATATCCAAGTGGAAAATAAATTCATGGAAAAATGCTCAACATGAATCAACATAGAAATGCAAGTTAAAATAATGATCCCACAATACACACAATAGAATGAATAAAATTAAAATTGTTGAGAATATTTGTGAGATGTGGGGAAAGTAGAATGCTCATAAGTTGCTGATGAGAATGAAAAGATAAATACCACTTTAGAAATTATTTTGGTAGATTTATATAAGGCTAAACCTACGTGTTATGAGTCAGCTCTCCCACTCCCAGGTATTTACCTAACCTGGGAAGAGTGATGAAAATATGTTCACAGAAAGATCTGTTCCCAAATGTTCCTAGAATATCTATTTATAGGAGCCATAACTGGAAATAATAAAAATATTAACTCAATAGAATATTAATTGATAAATTTTGCATAACCATTTAATAAAATACTGATCAAAAGTAAAAAAGGATAAATTACCATTAGTACCAACATAGATACATCTCAAAAGCATTATTCTTAGTGAAAATAGTCTGATGCCAAAGATACATACTGCATGGTTTCACTTTCAGTAAATTACATAAAAGGCAAATTTTGTTGACAGAAAGCAATTCATTGGTTTCTGGATGCTCAGGTGGGTGTAACAGAAAGGCAGCTTTTTGGAATAATGGAAATATTCTATCCCATGATTGTAGTGGTGCTTATACAATTGTATATGTTTGTCAAAACTCATTGAACTGATCATTTAATACTGGTGAACGCTCTGTAATGTAAATTATATCTCATAATGCTATTTGAAAACAAAATAAAAATGTAGTGAAATTAAACATTGCAATTCAAATACGGAAACTCAGAATCCATGAAAAAAAAGTGGCTTATATGTATTATCCCTGCAGAAAACAACCTTTACATTTAAAGACATGAATGTATACAAATGTAGACAACACACACAATAATCATAAAGAGGCAGGCATAGTTATATAAACATCAAGAAATGGAGTGCTAAAGAGATTAAAAAGATCATTTCATAATGAAAGATTCAATTCATTAGGGAGACATAAATTTCACTTACAGGTTAATATCAGAGATTCAAAATATATGGAGCAAAACTTGACAGATTTAAAGGCAGAACCTGTCAATTCCAAAATCATAGTCAGAGGTTTTACTCCCCTCTCTCAGTGATTAATAGAACAACTTGACAAATATTTGCAAGCACATTTAATTTGAACACTATTAATTCCTTTGATTTAATTGATATTTATAAGATAATAAATCTTTCAGGTTTACATAACATGCTCTCCAAGACAGACCTTATACTGGGTCATAAAACCAGTCTCAATAAATTTGAAAGGACCAAAATAATGGGAAGAAAGTTCTCTGATCATGATGGAATTAAATTAGATGTCAATAACAATGACATATATGGAGCAACCCACACATTGGGAATTAAGAAAAACAATTCTAAATAATTAATGGATAAATAAATGTTCCATTTCTTAGGCTGATTGGAAGTAATAAGTGGTTTGATAATACTGCTTATACTATAAAATATTAAACAATACTTATGTGCCATATATTTTATATTAAAATATTTTTAAGAGAGATGAAGGACTGAATTGGATCACAGATGTTCTAATTTCTACATAGAGAAAAATAGTCACATCCAGACAAATTTTATCATTATCAGCGTTATTGGAACAACTCAGTGATATGAATTTCTCCAAATGGTCAAAGAATCTAATACATTTTTTGGCAAAATACAATAAAATGATAACCATGGTCATAAGAGCAGTGTTATGAAATAAGTTTATATAGAAGAGAAACAAAAGCACACTGAGAATATAGAGGAAAGCAAACAGAGAATATAATTGAGGAATTTAAGTGAAACTTATTTTACTTAATTATACTCCAGTCCAGAGACACTTAATTATTACTGCGGCATCTCAATGACACATGGTATCAGGAATTGACATGGTCCAGAGGACTTTTTTTTTTTTTTTTAATCTAGGATAATAGTAAGTAGAACTGGTACCAGAGCTTTGATGACATAGAGGGATGTAGGGAGGAAGGGAAAGAGAGAGTAAGAAGGAGGGAAGAACATACACATAGAAGACTGAGAAATCCAGTTGAGAGGCTGGATAAAACAAAATCTAGTGAACAAATAGAAGGAAATATTTTCAAATTGCTTTTTATGACAGAATAACAATAAAATGTGCATACATTAAAATGATAAATAATTAAATATTAGATAAACATAATGCATTAACATAGGAGGTTTTTATAGTTAAGAAAAAGGATTTAAATCCAAAGCAACAGCATTTCCCATCTGGTAAATATACACGATAATAAGAGTTTATTCCAGGGTGGAAAACAAATTATAAGCATGGAGGACATACTTCTGGTAATCATAGGAATGCTGAGAAAACAAAAAGTAAAACTTAAATGAACATTAGAGAAAACAAAATCTATGAAAGATCCATAAGAACAAATCAACATTATATATATTTCCCCCTGGAGTTGAGAACCTAAATGAATAGAACAGAAAATCTATACTAAGCTAAAATGGAGAAGCATTTCCTTCCAGTGGGATTTCCAATGAGAAAACTAGATTTCATATTAAAAAGGTATACCTTAATGCAAGGGAAAAATAAGAAAGGGGAAAAAGAGAATTGTTACTTATACATATCTTGATTATATTATCATTATTCAAAGATAAAGACTTTTCCAGGCTTTCACAGAAAAGGCAGAGTGGGGAATAGGTAGGCCACCTAAAAGAGCAGACAAATAAGACTTGTGTTTTGCTATTCTATAAGTGTTTTTAAGCCAGATAATATTAGAACAATGTCTACAGAGCCTTGAGACATTATTCTAATCATGAATAATATTCCCAGGCAGATATCCATCCCAATGGTCAGCAGCCACATATTATCAAAACATGAAGGACCCCAGTAACTTGAATATGCATGAAACTTACTAGAGAAAAAATAAATGTAGTATTAAACTGTCAGAAAATGATCAAAAAATAAAATAAAATAACTGAGAATGAGATTTCTCTCTATATACTAATGTGATTTTGTTGGAATTATATAAAAAAAGACATTTACTTAGTGATTTAGTAATAGATTCGAAAATCGGGATGTAATGGGAGAGGAGAGCTGAAAAAAATACAAAAATATAATCACTCATTTTTCACAGCAGTAAAATAAGATATGTGAACTATACATAATACATAAATATATGAAAATATATAATATATAATTTATATATATGTAATATTTATAATTTATATGTACTATATAATGTATAAAGCACCTTTATTTTAAATTGACATTTTTCTCCTAAAAATATAGTTTAATATGACCCATTCCTTCAATATATGTTAATAAAAGTATTACCTAAAAGTCATTAACATTTATATGCTGTTAGCGATTTTAAGAAGTTTCCAAATAGCCAGGAAAGGGAGAGAAAGAGACAGAGAGAGTTATTGGTAAAAAGTAAAGATGAAGATATTTTGAAATTAGTAGCCATATTAATGTCCAGAGTCATTCCTGGAGCACTCTTAATGTGAACCATAAAATTTAGTTCCTGCTCAACCTGAGGCTTGAGTCTGGCTCATGTTTCCTGATATACATAATTGTTATACAATGCAAAGGCTAATTTTGTTTTGCTTTACTTTATGAAAAGTTTTTGAGCGAGTACTCTGAATCAGGAATATGGTAGTTGCTGGAGCTAGAATGCTCAAAAAATAGAGCAGGTATCTTAAAGAGAAGATGGTGAAATGAAGGCAAACAAGGTTTAAGTATATTAAAAAAAAAACTATCTCTTGAGAGTGATGAGATCTATGAAGAAAAAAAATTAGGGTGTTTGTGTTAATGATAGATTGGGTGGTCAAAGAAAATCTTACTGAGAAAATGAGATTTGATCTGAATCCGGATTGACAAGGAGTCTCAGGTGAGACGGTAAAAGGTAAGGGAATTTCAGACAAGAGGATGCCAAACTGACAAGAATTTAATGTGGGAGCAATGATAAAGCATTTAAGAAGCAAGGGTAGGCCTACTGATTAAAGCACATTGCACAAGGAGGAGAGTGTTATATGAGGCTGTAGATACACAGGGCCAAACTTTACAGCACAATGACATTGACAATGCTGAATGTTACCTGAGCACTTTGGTCTTGGAAAACAGCGAGAGTTAAAGCAATTCCTCCACCCTCTTGTGTTCCAGGGACATGCTTCCAGCAAAGAAACACCATTCAGCATATGACATTCAAAAGACTTATGGATGTCCACATATTTATTTATGACAAGGTCAGACACAGACCCTCCAAATTCCCATTCTTTGCTTCATAAAAGATTAGCTGAACTGTTTGTCCACACTGATAAATCACAACCAAATGACAATTAATCAGACTTGATGACACTTTAGTTAAGCTTCTCTTCTCCCCTCAAGATCCTGAAATTTGAAATACCCTCCATCTGAGCCAGCATATCATGTCTCCTTCATAGACCATCCTGTAAAGAAGATGACCTCAGAGTCAAACGTTCTCTGATCTACTGTCTGATCAGGCTACCTCTACCTTTTCATGCTGCTTTGCCACACCAGATTCTTTCTAAACTTGCTCATGCCTCCCTATAAAACAAAAGCCTTTTCTACATGACCTATGAGACATTCTCAGATTTCATAGCTAGAGCTTTCTCCCATTGCAATAGTCTGTCTCCGCCTATAACAACAGTCCCTTTACTCTCTCTTGCAATAATCCTTTATAATCAAGTCTCTCTTCACCTAAGTCCTGATGTGTTCTTTATTTACCACTATCACTAATATGGAATTTGAATGTTTTAAGTCTGTAGAAGTCACTGAAAGATAAAAAAAAGGACACATGTGATTTCACTTTTTTTTTTCCCCATATCCCTACCTTATATCCCCCTCTCATACACATTTAACTTTGTTATATTGCCTTTGTTACATTTAATGGAAGCATATTCGAATGTTGCTGTTGACCATAAACTCCAGTTTGTTTTGATTATGTTTTTTTTTCCAAAATACCATCCCTTTTTCAACACTCTGCATAGTTGACATTCATTTGTTCTCCCACACGTGAGAGCATTTTTATATTTGTACATTTAGCAACAGTCATTGGCCACTCCAGTTTTTACCAAGTTATACAGTTCCAGTCTTCATCATCTATCTTTACCTCTGGTGTCATACATTCCTCTATCTCTCCTCTTTCAGCTTTACTCACAGACATCTTTGTTCCATGTACTTACAATATTGTGCTACCATTAGACAGTATTATGCTGTCTATTTCAGGATCTATACAATCAATCCTGCTGAACATTTCTGTAGTCCTTCAGCATCAAATGCCTGATCTTTACCCTCTTTCTGTCTCCTGGTAGCCTGTGTTATCAGCTTTGAACTCTCAGAGTTTTCTCATTAATGTTAGTGAGACCATACAGTATTTGTCCTTTTGTTTCTGGCTAACTTCACTCAACATAACGTCCTCAAGTTTCATTCACATTATTATATGTTCCATGTTTTTCTTCTGTCTTGCAGCTGCATAATAGTCCATCATGTGTATATACCACAGTTTGTTTATCCACTCATCCATTCATGGACATTTGGGCTGCTTCCATCTCTTGGCAATCGTGAATAGTGCTGCAATAAACATTATTTTACAAATGTCCATTTGTGTCTTAACTTTCAGTTCCTTTGAGTATATACCTAGCAATGGAATAGCTGGATCATATAGCAAATCTATATTTAGCTTCCTGAGGAACTGCCACACTGCCGTCCAGAATGGCTGCACCATTCTACATTCCCACCAACAGTGAATAAATGTGCCTCTTTCTCCACACCATCTCCAGGACTTGTAGTTTTCTGTTTTTTTGGATAATGGACATTCTGGTAGGTGTGAGATGATATCTCATTGTGGTTTTGATTTGCATTTCTCTAATAGCCAGTGAAATTGAGCAGTTTTTCACATTTTTGAGACATTTGTATTTCCTTTTCAGAAAAGTGTCTGCCTTTGTCTTTTGCCAATTTTTTAATTGGGTTGTTTGTCTTTCTGTTGTTGTTTTGTAGGATTGATTTATATATTCAAGATATTAAACTCTTATCTGATATGTGGTTTCCAAATATTGTCTCCCATTCTGTAGGCTGCCTTTTTACTTTTCTAAGAAGTCCTTTGATGTACAAAAGTGTTTGATTTTGAGAAGATCCCAATTGTCTATTTGTTCTTTGGTTGCTTGTGCTTTCGGTGTAAGGTCTAGGAAACCAACTCCCATCACAAGATCTTTAAGATAGTGCCCTACATTTTCTTCTAACAGTCTTATGGTCTTAGTGCTTATGTTTAAGTCTTTGATCCAATTAGAGTTAATTTTTGGAAATGGATATCCAGTTCTCCAAACACCATTTATTGAAGAGGCTGCTCTGTCCCAGTTGATTTGGCTTGACTGCATTCTCAAAGATCTATTGTCCTCTAGATGTGAGACTCTATTTCTGAACACTCAAGTTGATTTCATTGGTTGGTATCTCTGTCCTTATTTAAGGACCATGCTCTTTTGACCACCTTAGCTTTGTAATATGCTTCAAAGTCAGGTAGTGTAAGACCTCCCACTTCATTCCTCTTTCTCAAGATATTTTTGGCTATTTGGGGCAACTTGCCCTTCCAAATAAATTTGATTATTTGTTTTTCTTTTTCTGCAAAGTAAGTTGTTGGGATTTTAACTGGTTTTGCATTGAATCTATAAATCAGTTTAGGTTGAGTTGACAACTTAATTACATTTATTCTTCCAATACATGGACAGTATTTTCTTCCATTTTTTAAGTTCTGTACAATTTCTTTTAGCAGTTTCTTGTAATTTTCTTCATATAGGTCTTTTGTGGCCTTCATTAAGTTTATTCCTAAATACTTGATTCTTTTGGTTGCTATTGTAAATGGAATATTTTTTTTTTATTTCTTCCTCTTGTTGCACATTACTTGTGTATAAGAACACTACAGATTTTTGCACATTGATCTTGTAGCCTGCCACTTTGCTGTATTCATTGACTAGCTTTTATGACTTTGCTGTGGATTTTTCTGGATTTTCTACATATAGAATCATGTCATCTGCAAACAGTGAAAGTTTTACTTCTTGCTCTCCAATTTGGATGCCTTTCATTTATTTTTCTTGCCTGATTTCTCTAGCTGGGACTTCCAGGGCAATGTTGAATAACAGTGGTGACAGTGGGCATCCCTGTCTTGTTCCAGATCTTAGAGGGAAAGCTTTAAGTTGCTCTCCCTTGAGTATGATGTTGGCTGTGGGTTTTTCATATATTGCCTTTATCATATTGTGAAAATTCCCTTCTATTCCTATCCTTTGAAGTGTTTTCATCAAGAAATGATGGTGAATTTTGTCAAATGCCTTTTCTGCATTGATCGAAATGTTCATGTGGTTCTTTTGCTTTGATTTATTGATGTGGTGTGTTACATTGATTTTCTTATGTTGAATCAGCCTTGCATGCCTAGAATAAACCCCACTTGGTTCTGGTGTATAATTCTTTTAATGTGCTGCTGGATTTGATTTGCAAGTATTTTGTTGAGGATTTCTGCATCTGTATTCATTAAAGAGATTGGACTATAATTTTCTTTATTTGTAGTATCTTTGTCTGATTTTGGTATTAGGGTAATGTTGGCTTCATAGAATGAGTTGAATAGCTTTCCCTCCTCTTCAAATTTTTTAAGAGTTTGAGCAGCATTGGTATTAATTCTTTCTTGAATGCTTGGTAGAATTCACATGTCAAGCCATCTGGCCCTGGGTATTTCTTTTGGAGGAGCTTTAGATGACTGACTCAATCTCTTGTCATTGGTTTGTTGAGGTCATCTGTTTCTTCTCAGGTCAATGTTGGTTTTTTATGCTTTTCTAGGAAGTCATCCAGTTTATTAGCATATGGTGCTCATAGTATCTTCTCAATATCTCCTTTATTTCTGCAGGTTCAGTTGTTATGTTTCCTTTCCCATTTCTGATTGCATGTATTTGCATCTGCTCTCTCTTTTTCTGTTTTGTTCTGTTTTTTTTTGTTGTTGTTGTTGTTTCATTTTTGTTTTGTTTTGTTTCAGTTTGTTTTGGTAGCCTAGCTAGGGGTCCATCAATTTTGTTGATTTTCTCGAAGAACCAGCTTCTGGTTTTGTTGATTTTCTCTATTATTTTCCTCTTCTCAGTTCCATTTATTTCTGCTGTGATCTTTGCTATCTCTTTCCTTCTGTTTGCTTTGGGGTTTATTTGCTGTTCCTTCTCTAGTTCCTCCAGGTGGACAGTTAATTCCTCAAATTTTGCTGTCTCTTCTCTTTTAATATAGACATTTAGGACAATAAATTTCCCTCTCAGCACTGCCTTTGCTGCATCTCATAAGTTTTGATATGTTGTGTATTTGTTTTCATTTGCCTCCAGGTATTTACTAATTTCTCTTGTAATTTCTTCCTTTACTCACTGGTTTTCTAAGAGTGTGTTACTTAGTCTCCATATATTTGTGAATTTTACAGTCTTCTACCTGTTATTTATTTCCAACTTCATTCCATTATGATCCAAGATAGTGTTTTTTATAATACCAGTGTTTTAAAATTTGTTGAAGCTTGCTTTGTGACCCAGCATGTGGTCTAACCTAGGAAATGTTCCATGAGCACTCGAGAAGAATGTGAATCCTGCTGTTGTGGGGTACAGTGTTCTGTAAATGTCTGTCAAGTCTAGCTCATTTATCATACAATTCAAAATCTCCATTTCTTTTTTGATCCTCTGTCTAGATGTTCTATACATTGATGAGAGTGGTGTATTGAAATCTCCAATTATTATTGTGTAGTTATCTGCTTCTCCTTTCAGTGATCTCAGTGTTTGCCTTATGAATTTTGGGGCACTCTGGCTTGGTGCATAATTATTTATGATTTTTATGTTTTCTTGATGAATTGGCCCTTTTATTAATATATAGTGTCCTTCCTTGTCTCTTTTAATTTTTTTACTTTTGAAGTCTACCTTGTCTGATATTAATATAGCTAATCCTGCTTTTTTTCTGGTTGCTGTTGACATGAAATATCATTTTCCAACCTTTCACTTTCAGCCCATTTTTGTCTTTGTGTCTAAGGTGAGTTTCTTGTAGACAGCATGTAGATGGATCCTGTTTTTTAATCCATTCTGCCAGTCTGTGTCTTTTTATTGGGGAGCTTAATCCATTAACATTTAGTATTATTACTGTAAGGGCAGTACTTTCTTCTATCATTTTGTCTTTTGGATTTTATGTGTCATTTCTTATTTTTTCCTCTCTCTCCTTTTACCCTTCCTGATAATCTTCACTTCTACACTCTTCTCCAAGCCTCTTTTTCCTGTCTTTTCCTATCAGCCTGTAGCACTCCCTTTAGTATTTCCTGTAGTGCTGGTCTCTTATTCACAATCTCCTTCAGTGTCTGTTTGTCTGAAAATATTTTAATCTCTCCATCATTTTTGAAGGACAATGTTACTGGATATAGAATTCTTGGTTGGCAGTTCTTCTCTTTCAGTATGTTAAATACATCATATGACTGTCTTCTCACCTCCATGGTTTCTGTGGAGAAATCTGTACATTGTCTTATTGAGCTTAACTTGTATGTGATGGGTTGCTTTTCTCTTGCTGCTTTCAGAATTCTCTCTTTGTCTTTGACTTTGGACAATCTGATCAGTAAGTGTCTTGGAGTGCATCTTTCGGGGTCTATTCTGTTTTTTGGGGCACTGTATTTCTTGAATCTCTAATTTTCTGTCTTTCATAAGAGTTGGGAAATTTCCAGTGATTATTTCTTCTATTATTCTTTCTGCCCCTTTCCCCATCTCTTCTCACTCTGGGACATCTGTAACATGTATTTGTGCATTTCCTATTGTCACTCAGCTCCCTAAGAACCTGCTCATATTTTTCCATTTTTTTCACCATCTGTTCATTCATGTGTGTGAATTCAGATGCCTGGTCTTCCAATTCACTGATCCTTTCTTCTGCCTGTTTAAATCTACTATTGTATCCCTCCATTGTCTTTTTCATCTTCTTCATTATTCCATTCATTCCCATAAGTTCTGTCATTTGTTTTTTCAAGTTTATGAATTCTTCTTTATGGTTATCCAGTGTCCTTCTTATATCCTTCATCTCTTTTGCTATGTCTTCCCACAGTTCATTGTCTTCATTTTTGAATTGATTTAGATTTGTTTGAAAATTACTAATTAGTTCTTCCTTCAGCTCATTGAATTGATTTAGCAATAATTGCTTCAACTCCTGTATCTCAGTTGATCTATTAGTTTTTTCCATTGGCTGGTCCATATTATCATTTTTACTAGAATGGCTCATTATCTTAAGCTGTGTAGGCATCTGTCTTTTTTGCTGAAAAAATCACTAGCTCTTTCACCAAAGTGCTATTCTGAGGGAAAAAAAAATGGAGAACACAACATTTCCAACATTGGTAGTCATGTTTCTGGTATTGAATTGACAAAATCTTACCATTTTTTTTTTAATGGAAAGAAATCTCCAAAAAAAAAAAAACACAGTGGACTCTTTTAAAGAAAATTTCTACCCATAGAATAAGATAAGCATAATGTATATATGTAATATATGTAAACTGACATAGATTATTTGTCTTTAGACAAATCTGAGTTGAGTTGCAGTTTACAGAATTTTATTCAGGACACCAAGATTGTAGAAGCATCAAGGAAATCTTTTTCCTGTGAAAAGGAAACCTGCACAGAGATAGGGGGATTTGGGGCTAATTTATAATAGAAAGAAGGGAGTTGGCTAGGTTTTGCTGATTACAGAAGGAATCTGTTAGTCTCCTAGGTGTGGGTTAAGTGTAACCAGGACTTTATTTTTATTTAGGCCAGGTGTGCTTAACTGGGGGGCTTAATTGGCTTTTTTGTTTGAGCATCCTGGTAGAGACTTCTAGAGGAGGGGATTTGTCACATTATTCTATACTGGTTTGGGGAATTTAACTTTTATGTTGGTTCTGAGAAAACCCAGGAGCTATTTTTTTATTATATTTATCACAACTATTACCAAAGATGAAATTTTAGACTTCAGGATATGAACCCAAATTATGAAATATGGAAGAATTCTGGTTTTAGTTCACACAAGTCCTTTTTGTCTTACAAATAAGTCATAAGTTTTGGTTTTAGTTACTGTTATCTTCACATGTCAGGGTTGGTTTGTAGACCATGTCATAGAATTAGTTCCCTGTTGTGTATGACATAATTTTAAACTTTTTATGAAGGTAATTGGTATCATATATAGTTATTTGGAAGAAAACTTCATCTTAAAATTTAAAAAAAAATCAATCAGAAAGTGGAATCTGTAGAAAAATAAGAAATAATTCAATATGAAGAAAGATTTTATATATTTATTATAGATGTTTATTATAATTAAATAAGTTTAAATTTTGATGAAATGTAAGGAATGCTTTTGCAGGTTTTTAAAATGTAATTCTTTCTGAAGATTGATTATGTAATTTTCACTTGATCTTATAGTGATTATAGTGCAATAAAACTATTAAGTTCAAGAGGGTATGATTCAATTAATCAAATTTTATCATTTCATTACCGATATTCATATTGTTTTCTAATTTTTACAAGTTATTTAAAAAAATCCTGAGCTAAACTGATATTTCTATAGCATCAATGTTGATTCTCTTTCTGTGTAAAGCAGAGCTATCCAGAGAAACAGGACAAACAAGATGTTTGTACATCTGTCTGCCTGTTTGTCTATCTATCTGTGAATATAGGTATATTAAAATAATTATTTCAAGGAGTTGGCTTATGCAATTGTGAAAACTGGTAAGCCTGTGATCAATAGGACAGGCTGGAAATTGTGGTTGTGTAATGTTGCAGTCTTGAATCCAAAGTCTGCACAGAAGACCAGCAACCTGGTAAGCCAGAAAGGACTAGATGGGATAGTCTTGAGGAAGAATTTCTTCTTTTTATGGGACCCTCAGTTCTTTGCTCTAAAGGCCTCCGTTCCAGTTAGCTAGAGCTTGCATTAATGCTAGAGCTGTCATTAATGCAAAATAACAGAAATGGATTGGCTTTTGTAAAGAGGATTTATTTAGTTTAAAATTTATAGTCCTAGGGTCATAAAAGTGTCCAAACTAAGGCATCAACAAAAGGATACCTTCACTGAAGAACAGCCGATGGTATCTAGAACACCTCTGTCACCTGGGAAGGCACATGACTTGCTTCTGCTGTTCCTTTGCTCCCAGGTTGCATTTCAAGATGGCATTCTCCCAAATATCCCTGGGCTTGTCTCTCTTAGCTTCTCCAGAGAAAACTCTGGCTAGCATCTACAAATGTCTCCAAGCATCTGCTTTCAATGGCCATCTCCAGAATGTCTCTCTCAGCTGCTCTTGGGGTGTTTTGTCCTCTTAGCTTCTGTGCATCCTTAGCTTAGCATCTCCAAACATCCTTCTTTCTGCAACTCCAAGCATCTCTAAGCATCAGCAAATGTCTGTGTCTGGGCTGACTCTTTTAAAGACTCCAGTAAAGTAATCAAGACCTATGCTGAATGGGCAGGGCCATACCCTCATGGAAATAATCTAATCAAAACTATCATCTACAGTTTGATGAGTCACATCTCCAAGGAAACAGCCTAATCCAAATATACCACGTTTGGATTAAACACAGCTTTTTTTTTTTTTGGGGGGGGGCGCATAATGCATGCAAAACAGCACATTCCACCCCCTGGACCACAAAAAGACTTGTTCTTTCCATATACAAAATACATTCTTTCCATCACAATATCACAAAAGCTTAATAATTTCAGTAACAATAGGCAAGTATAAGATTTTATTAAAATCAATAGCAGACATGGTATGTCCTAAGGAAAAATTCTCCTTTGGCTGTGGACCTGTGAAACTTAGAACAAGTTACCTCCTTCCAATATACAAAGGAGGGACAGTAACAGGATAAATATTCCCATTGCCATAGGGAGAAACTGAAATGAAAATGGGGGTCACTGGACCTAAACAATTCAGAAACCTGCAGGGAAAACACCATTAGATTTCAAACTCTGAGTGTCATCCATCAAATGCTGTAGCATCCTTGGAGCTTGAGAGAGGAGGGGTCCAACCCTTCCGAAGGGCCCCTGCAGTAGCCCATTTCTCTCCAAACATTGGGGTGAGTGCTCCAACACATCCACAACTTGGGGAGACCACCTACCTCTCAGCCTCACCCTCCTCAAGCATTGGGGTGTTGCCTGGACTCTGCATTTCTGGAGCAAAGACTCTCCCTTCTCCAAACAGCAGGGGTGGTGGTCAGGCTCTCCCCATTCCCACAGGAATGTGCTCCACCCTCTTTGAGTGCTGGAGTGGCAGCACTCCTCAAATGCATATAGGTGGAAGACCTGTCCTCTGTCTTTGGGGCAAACTCACCATTCCATGTGCTTGGGTTGTTCTGCTTTCCTTCCCTGAGATTTCTTGACTCCAGACCTCATTTTCCACAGCTCTGTCTTTGAATATTTTTTCTTCAATTTGTTCCTTCTCCATCCCCTCCAGTCTAAACTGGCAGTGGTTCCATTTATACATATCTCACACACACACACAAAAAAATTGTTGGCTTTGCATGCAACATACAGGGGTCAAAACCATCAGATAACAGGATTTTCCACAAATCCTTTTTGGATAACTCCATCTCCAATCATGGCTTATACATGAAATGGCAGTCAGGTTCCATGTTTTGTTAAATCTTCATGTAGGGCTGTAGCCTCTGGGGTCTCACTTTCTGGAAGCTGAGAATTTTCCAAACTATCAGTTTCTGGTTTCTTTGTACCCAAGAGTTCACTTTTCAGCTTATTTCTTTCCTCTTACATTTTACTATAAGCTACAAAGAGAGGCCAGGCTGCATTTTCCACTTTTATTTTCAAATCTTTTCACTTAAATATCCCAGCTCATCACTTGCAAATTCTGCCTTCCATCCAATACCAGGTCTCAAATTTGCCAAATTCTTTGCCATTTTAAAACAAGGATCACTTTTCTCCCAGTTTGCAATGACACAGTCAACATTTTTAGTTAAGGCCTCAACAGAAATAACTTTAGAATCCATATTTCTATGTGTCTATTCAAAGAAATCTATGCCTTTTCTAGCAAGGACCTCAAAATTCATCCCAAATCTTCCTCTTATCCATTTCAAAAGCCATTCTAACATGTTTGGTGTTTGCAAACCTAGCAGCACCCCACTCTCAGTACCAAAATCTGTTCCAGTTTGCTAATCCTGCTGTTATGCAAAATAGCAGAAATGGAACAGGCTTTTAGAAATGGCATTTATTTTGTTACAGATTTACAATCCTAAGGCCATAAAAGTCTCCAAACTAAGGCAAAAACAAGAGGATACATTCACTGAAGAACAGCTGATGACATCCAGAACACCTCTGGAAGGCATGTGGCTAGTGTCTGTGGTCCTTTGCTCTCAGGTAATGTTTCAAAATGGCTTTCTCCAAAATGTCTCTCTCAGCTGCTCTGCATTCTTTCTTGTCCTCCCAGGACATTTCTCTCTAACCACTTCAATGAATAATCAAGATATTTTAATATATCTTGAATATTAATATGTGTATTAATATATAGATATATCAATAATCAATTAAAGATTAGAGGTCCTCTATTAGATTCTCTGGGGCAAACTCTGAGCCTCATCTCTTAGTTTAGCATCTCCAAACATCCTTCTGTCTGCATCTCCAAGCATCTCCAATTGTCAACAAGCATCTGGGTCTGTGTGGGCTCTTTTTAAAGGACTCCAGTAAACTAATTGAGACCCACCCTGAATGGGCAGGGCCAAATCTCCATGAAAACATTAAATCAAGAGTTCACACCCTAATCAAAAAGATTAATCAGTCTTCACCCACAAGGTTGCATTAAAGAATATGGCTTTTTCTGGAGGACATAATACATACAAACATCCTCTAACTAATTGGATGAAGCCCACCCACACTATGCAGTATAATCATCTTTACTTAAAGTTAACAGATAATAGATGCTACTTACATCTTACAGAATAACTCCACAACAACACCTAGGCCAGTACTTAGCCAAACAAAAAGGCTAGCCAAGTTGACACATAAAATTAACCTTCACCATGTCTAAAAGTGTTCAAGGTTCCGATGAAATAATAACCTGTTAATACTTCTTGAATATCCAAGTAAAATGGAAGAAAAATTTCTTTCTTTAATTGACATAAAATTTTAGACCACTGAATCTAATTTGTTTTGCATTATTACAATTTGGTCTAATTTGTCTTTTAGGTTCAGTTCATTCAATGCTTCTGTTGATCTGCTCTGAATTTTGAGTTTTCACACATAGAGTCTACTCTTTGATGTAGCAAATGAATCAAGAATATTTTCATTAAATGGCAAGTGTAAAATTTTACAAAGTATTGACCTATTAAAATCAAGTAACAAAAAGTAAATTTGTACAGTTTTAATATTGGATCAATTTGTGTAAAATATACTTATCTTGCATTGCAGTTAAGGAACACATTGCTTTAAGTAGTTAAAAATCTTTATTCCTTTCAACTTTCAATTTCTTTTGGTTAACAGATTAATTATTGTAACAAAAGATATTTTTATTTATTTCAAAATATTACTGCAATCTTTTTTGGCAATCACTCAGTTCTGTTAAATCTGCTTTAACTAATTTAAAATTATGGTTAAAAGATTTCTGAATATAATTTCACATTAGTATCTGTATCTTTTTTAAAGACCCTTTTATCTCATCAATGAAATAATTTAGATGCTAAGGTAGGTATATATAATTAATGAAATTAGTGATAGTTTTTTCTAATAGGAATAAAGGTGTGTGATCCCAAAAGAAGTTTCTAACCTCCAAACTTCTTAAACCTTTGATACAATTATCAATTTGCTCCCCTATTCTTTGTTTTATGAAAAGCGACTTCAGGTTGTGCATTCACAAGCACACACATACACACACACTCAGAAGAGGGAAATTGTGTTATCTGGAGGTCTTAAAGCACTTGTACACAATATGTTTGATCATTTAGAGAAAAGGGATGCTTTCTAAAATATTTCATATCTCTTTAAGATACCAGAATGCAATGATATCTATTTTATATTTTTGTTTTGTGGAACAAAACCTGCTAAGAACTATGTTTATATATTGGATCAGAGAGTTTACAGTTTAGCTATACATATCTTAGCATATTAGAAACATGTATTATTTATTAGATTCAGGGACATAAATCAACCTGGTCATTCAGAAAATTTTCTGAAAGTTATCACATAAATACAATACCTCAACCAAAATAAAGGCAACGAAAGAGTTTGAAATGAGGTACTAAATGTTGTGTATTTATTGCAAAGAGAATCACCAGTTTAAATAAGAAATTATAAAATTAAATTTTAATAGAAAACCAGATATTTTTGATGTCATTTTTCTTATATTATTTTGAATACATTACATAAACAAAAGACTCTCTATGATTATTTGAGGATCAAAAAGACAAAGGAAGAAGCCTTTGATATCATTAAGGAGTTATACCAAGTAAGAGTTAAAAATAACAATGAAAGTTAGTTTGATTCTAGAATAATTTCTTTAAAAAATAAAGGAATGTATCAACTGTTATAGGGACGATATTGGATTTATTTAGAGCTTCAATTGACCCATAGACATTAAAAGGCAAGCAACATTTTTCACTCTAGTGATAAAACAATTATAAGTGCTTCTATGGAGATAAGATTTACAGGAAACCAATGTTTATATTTCAATAATGCTCACAAAAATTGTAATTAGGATACATTTTACCTTTCCCATTTGATATGTAGGTTTGTCTTTATTTTTTCTCTCTTTTTTTGCCAAGCTCCCTAACACTCAATAGTTTCCTTGCTTGATGTCCCTCAAAGCCTGGCAAACTAAAATAAAAAATAAAAACAGAGTAAAAGAAAATATGTTTCTGAAAGCAGAAGGAATTTGAATATCCATTGGCATGCAAAATGAAAAAAATGTTACCAGACATGGTCTGGGTGGAAATATAGACAACATAACAGAATTAAATAAATGTATGGTGTGGTGGTTTTTTTGAAAATTCTCATAAGAGTAATAGAATAAAAAGGTTTATATTTTAACATCAAATATTCCAATAATATGTGGAGCTATTCACTAAAAGGGAGTTGCATAAAATATTTCATTTATATATTTACTATATGCTGTCACTAGGATAGTCTCATAAAGGAAGATATTCTATTTTGTTACTGTCTTTTTATATCTGCATATCAAACTCAAGCTGTATTTCTGTAGCAAATATTTTAATATCACCCAACTTTAGTTATGGTATCTACAATATAGAGAAAAATAATAAGAAATGGTAACTAAGACACTTGCATTAGTCCAGGTTCAATCAGAGAAACAGAACCAGTAAGAGAAATCTGTTGAGAATTTTTCAAGGAATTGGCATATACAATTGTGGGAGCTGACAAGTTGGAAATCCTTAGGGCAGACCATCAGGAAAAGTAAGCTATAATCCCTCCTCACCATCTGAAGCTGACATCCACAGATTAAATTTCTTCTTTGGGAATCCTAAATCCTTTCAACTAATGGAGTAAAGCCTACCCAGATAATGTGAGTTAACTTCCATTAGTTAAATTCAAGTAATGAGACTTTAGGAAAATTCTCAAAATACCTTCACAGCACCACCGAGATTATTGTTTCATTGAATAACTGAGGGCTCTCACCTAGCCAAGTTGACACATAAAACTATTGCAACATTGAAAGAACTGTTTAAAATTTAGGCCATGCAATATAGTATATGATAAGTTCACTTATCTTTAGCTGCTTTCATTGTTACTTAAACCCTATTAAATAAACATAAGTGCTCCAAATTTACATAAGAAAACTGAGAAGAGGTAAGCATAGTTGGTAATAAGTAGAAAACTAGAATTTGAATCAATGTTTGCTTTAAAGTCAAGCCCCCCCCCCCCTTTTTTTACCCTTGGCTACCTCACAGTTAATAAATAATGACACAGAAATGAAGTAAAACACAATTATATTCCTATAACTTCAACACAATTTTTTGATCTATGGATTCCTTTACTTTTACAGCCTACCCCCACACTTTACAAGTCTTCAGAGGTATTTATTTTATTTATGAAATATATAATTCTAATTTTGAAGACAGTAACATATTGAGGTAATTGAACAGCCAAAAATTTATACTTTGCATTGCTTTTCAATTTTTCTTAAGTCAAATACTTTAAATATTATCACTAATTATTTTCCTAGTTTAAAAGATGGCACATCATTACATTTGCCATATATTTTGATGGATAGTTTGATTATAATAGATTAATCAATGAACAAAATGATATAAGTAATTACTTTACAATCTGAAATACAGTATTTGGCAGATTATAAATATATATGTACACAAACATAATTACACACAAATACATGACTGCTTTGTTTGAGTAATCATATGTTATAAACATTTTTACCAAAATATTTGTTATACATATTGTACTCCAGATCATTTGTGACCATAACATTCACAGTGCTCTACACATGATAAAATGAATAAATATTTTTTGGTTATGTAAACAGTTGCATTTCCATGTTTGAAAGCTTTTGTTCAAGTGGTTAAAAAGGCAATCATAAACAACAGATATGATGGTTTAATGAGCTTAAAAAGCTAACTATAACTTTGCCAGTTTTCAGGATCCTCTAGAAATATCCTACCATCACAAAAGTGGTAGACCCTTACATCACTAAAGCAAATACTAAATAAAATATTTATTGATATTTTTGTAAGCTTTAACATTTATTTACATCCAAAGAAGCAGATACATATGCATCATTTTTAAAATTCATTCTTATTGAGATATATGCACATGCCCTTTAATCATCCACAGTATAAAATCAATTGGTCACAGCATCATCACATAGTTGTGCATTCATCACCAAAATCAATTTTTGAATATTTTCATTACTTCAAAAAATAAATAAAAATAAAAACAAAATTATAAGAAGAACCAAACATCCCATTCACCATTGCCCCTATTATTTATTTACTTTTTGTTCCCATTTTTCTATGCATTTGTTCATACATTGGGTAGATGGAGTGTGAACCATAAGGTTTTAAAAATCACATAGCCCACATATGTAAGCTACATATTTATACACTTGTCTTCAAGAATCAAGGCTATTGATTTGCAGAGCAACAATTTCAGGTATTTCCTTCTAGCTACTCCAATACACTAAGAACTAAAAGTTATATCTGTATATCACATAAGAATAACCCCCAGAAAGATCTCTTGACTCAACTTGAAATCTCTCTGCCACTGAAACTTTATTTTGTTTAATTTCTCTTTCCCCTTTGGGTCAAGAAAACTTTCTTATTCCCACAGTGCCAGAACAAGGCTCATCCCTGAGAGTCATGTCTCATGTTGACAGGGAGATTTACACCCCAGGGAATCATGTCCCATGTAGGGGGAAGGGCAGTGAGTTTACCTGCTGAGTGGGCTTAGAGAAAGAGAGGCTACATCTGAGCAACAAGAGGTTCTCTGGGGGAGAGTCTTAGGAACAAGTATAAGTAGGCTTAGCCTCTCTTTTACAGTATCAAGCATTATAAGGGCAAAACCTAAGATCAGTGGCTCAGACACACACATGGATCTCAAGCATCTTAAATGGAAGGGTGCTATTCATGTAATAGATAACTGAAGTAACTTCTATTGGGCAAATTGCAGTCAAGGTTGATTTGAACTAGCTATAATCTGTATCATGACATAAAAGGACATCATTTGAAAGAACAATATGCCTTAAAATAATTGGCAATACGGAAAGACTTAAAGCTTTTCCTTTAAGATCAGGAACAAGACAAGGATGTCACTGTCACCATTGTTATTCAACATTGTGCTGAAAGTTCTAGCTAGAGCAATTAGGCAAGAAAAATTAAAAAGAAATCCAAATTGGATAGGAAGAAATCAAACTTTCACTGTTTGCAGATGACATGATCCTATATGTAGAAAATCCTGAAAAATCTACAGCAAAACTATTAGAGCTAATGAATGAATACAGCATAGTGGTAGGGTACAAGATCAACAAAAAAAAATCAGCAGTGTTTCTACACACTAGTAATGAGCAATATGAGAGATAAATCAAGAAAAATATCATTTACAACAGCAATTAAAAGAATAAAATATTTAGGAATAAGTTCAGCCAAGGCCAAAAATAACCTATACACAGAAAATTACAAGAAATTGCTCTAAGAAATCATGAAAAACCTAAATAAGTGGAAGGGCATACCATGCTCATGGATTGAAAGACTAAATATACTTAAGATGTCAATCCTACTTAAATTGATTTATATATTCAACACAATACCAATTGAAATCCCAACAACTTATTTTGCAGAATTAGAAAAGTCAATAGACAAATTTATTTGGATGGACAAGTTGCCCCAAACAGCCAAAAATATCTTGATAAAGGGAAATGTAGAGGGAGGTCTCATGCTAACTGACTTTAAAGCATATAACAAAGCTACAATGGTCAAGATAGCATGGTACTGGCATTAAGATAAGTATACTAACCAATGGAATTGATTTGAGTGTTCAGAAGTTGACCCTCTCATATACAGACAATTGATTTTGATAAAGCATTCAAGCCAACACAACTGGGACAGAGTAGCCTCTTCAATAAATGGTGTCTTGAGAACTGGATAGCCATATCCAAAAGTATGAAAAAGGACTCCTATCTCACACCTTATCCAGAAATTAACCCAAAATGGATCAAAGACCTAAACATCAGAGCTTAGGCATAAAACTATTAGAAGAAATTAAACACTTTTGTACATCAAGGGACTTTGTCAGAAAAGTAAAAAGGCAACGTACACAATGGGAGATGATATTTGGAAACCACATATCACATAATGGTTTAATATCTCAATGTCCCAAATATATAAAGGAATCCTACAACTCAATGACAGAAAGACAAACAATCCAATTAAAAAATGGGCAAAAGACATGGACAGACATTTTTCTGAAGACAAAATACACATGGTTCAAAACATATGAAAAAATGCTTAACTTCACTGGCTATTAATGAAATGCAAATCAAAACCACAATGAGATATCATCTCACACCTACCAGAATGACCATTATCCAAAAAACAGAAAATGACAAGTGCTGGAGAGAATGTGGAGAAAGAGGCACACTTATTCATAGCTGGTGGGAATGTAGAATGGTGCAACCACTCTGGAAGGCAGTGTGGAGATTCCTCAGGAAGCAAAATATAGATTTGCTGTATGACCCAGCTATTTCATTGCTAGGTAAATACTCAGAGGAACTGAAAGTTAAGACACAGACATTTGTAAACCAATGTTTATTGCAGCATTATTCACAGTTGCCAAGAGATGGAAACAGCCCAAATGTCCATCAATGGATGAGTGGATAAACAAACTGTGGTATATACACATGATGGAATAGTATGCGGCTGTAAGACAGAACAAAGACATAGATCATATAATAATGTGGAGGAACCTTGAGGACATTATGTTGAGTGAAGTCAGTCAGAAACAAAAAGACAGATTCTGTATGGTCTCACTAATATGAACAAACATTAATGAACAAACTTTGGGAGTTAAAGGCTGACAACACAGGCAACCAGGAGATAGAAAGAGGGTAGAAATCAGGTATTTGATGCTGAAGGACTACAGAATGTTTAGCAGGATTGATTGTATAGATCCAGAAATAGATAGCATAATACTGGGATGGTAAGTACACCAAACAAAGATGTTTGTGAGTAAAGCTGAAAGAGGTGGGAGAGGAGAATCTATGACATCAGAAGTAAATATAGATGATAAAGACTGGGACTATATAACTTGGCAAAAACTGGAGTGGCCAATGACTGTCACTAAATATACAAATAAAAAATGTTTTTGCATGTGGGAGAGCAAATGAATGTCAACCATGTAGAATGTTGAAAAAGAAATGGTATTTGGGAAAAAATATAATCAAAGCAAACTGGAGTCTATGGTCAACAGTAACATTGTAATATACCTCCATTAAATGTAACAAAAGCAATATACCAATGCTAGGTGTATATGAGAGGGGGATATAGGGGAGGAAGATGGGATTCTTGGTAGTGGTGTTATTTTCTATCCTTACTATTATATTGTATTGTATGACATGTTATTTTTCTTTTAATCATCTTTTTTATTATTGCTAAATTTTTTTTTTCTTGTAGTAATCAATAAGTTCAAGTGCTGATTGTGGTGATTAATGTACAACTTTATGATGATACCATGAACAACTGATTTTACACTGTGGATAAATACATGGTATGTGAAAATAACTCTATAAAATTGTAGGAAAAAATATATATAGGAGTAAAAGTGTTGGAGGAAACATGGTGAGAGTGATGTACCTATCTACTGTTGATAAGCAGGTAGAATGGTGTAGCCTTTCTGAAAGTCAGTGTGGTGGTTCCACAAAAAGCTAAATATGTGGGGACCATAAGGTTCTGCAATCCCATTATGGGGTATGTCATTTGAAGATCTGAGAGCAGAGACATGAATGGACATTTGCACACTGGTGTTCATTGAGGCAGTAATCATGATTTGCAATGAATGGAGGTGACCTAATGGAAATAGACTGAGGAACAGAATGGTGAACTGTGGCATATGCATACAATGGAATATTAACCAACTATGAGAAGGAGTGAAGCTGAGAGACACACAATGATGTGAATGGATGCTGTACACAGTATTTGAGTGAAGTACACCAGAAATAAAAGCAAACACTATAATGCCTCACCAATATGGACTAACTGCAATGTGTAAACTCAGAATTGAATCTTAGAACATAGCCTAACATGGAAATGATTATTGCAATCATCCCTAGATTGTAAGCTCTTGCAGCAGTCAACTCTATTCCTGAATTGTAATGTCTATCTCTAAACTTTGAGATGCTGATTCCTTAGTGTATAACCTGATTGGTCCCTGGAACAATGTATATCTCTGAGACACCTGAAACTCAGAGCTAGAGCTTGGGAGATACAAATGTCAGTGTTAGCACATACAGCAACTGTTTAAAAAAAGCTAAAAAAGAGCTCAGACTTCAATTAGTGATATGAATGAAGCAGATATGGTTAAGACTAGGGCAAACCAGGCCAAAGGGTAAAGGTCAAAACTGACTGTGTTTTAAAACTTCAACTTCCATGTGAGACCAAAGGAAGAGATATCTATTTGGTACAGGATCTATATTTTCTAAACAGTATAACTTTACAGTCAGTTTGTTCAAACACCACAATTACATGAAACTGTGAATAGGAAGTGAAATAAGGTTGGTTAGTATAGGTTAGAGTGAAATAGCGATGCATCCCAGAGTAATTTGGGCAGAGAATAAAAGTTTATATTTACAGCCCCCCCCCCACCCCGGGAGCTGGGGGAAGGTGCAGGAATGTGGACTGCCTCACCTGGACTGGTGTTGATGTTGTCACAATCATTGGGTCTGGCAGTTTGATGTGCCGAGCCCTCTATCATGGGTCTTGCCCTTATGAAAATCATTACTGCAAAGGAGAAGTTAAACTTGCATATAACCATGCCTAAGAGTCTCCCCCTGAGTGCCTCTTTGTTGCTCAGATGTGACCCTCTCTCTCTCTAGCTGAGCTACCTCAGCAGGTGAACTCACTGCCCATCCTCCTACATGGGACCCGACTCCAAGGGGTGTAAATCTCCCTGACAATGCAGGATATGACTCCTGGGGATGAATCTGGACCTGGCATCATTGGATTGAGAATATATTCTTGACCAAAGGGGGATGCAAAATGAGATGAAATAGTTTCAGAGGCTAAGAGATTTCAAATGGAGTCAAGAGGTCACTCTGGTGGACATTCTTATGCATTATACAGATAACACCTCTTAGGTTTTAATGTATTGGAATAGCTAGAAGTAAATATCTGAAACTATCAAACTCCAACCCAGTAGTCTGGACTCCTGAAGACATTTGTATAATAATGTAGATTAAAAGGCGTGGCAGTGTGATTGTGAAAACCTTGTGGATCACACTCCCTTTATCTAGTGTATGGATGGATGAGTAGAAAAATGGGGACAAAACTAAATGAAAAATAGGGTGGGATGGGGGTATGGTTTTGATGTTTTTACTTTTATTTTTTATTCTTATTCTGATTCTTTCTGATGTAAGGAAAATGTTCAGAAATAGATTGTGGTGATGAATGCATAACTATACAATCATGCTGTGAACAGTTGATTGCATACCATGGATGATTGTATGGCATGTGAATATATTTCAATAAAACTGAATTTAATTAAAAAAAAGAGATGGAAATATCTTAAAAATCTTCTAATAGGAGACAGTTTCTTAGACCTTATGCCCAAGTGCAAGCAGTGAAAGAAGAAACAGATAAATGGGATATCCTCAAAAATTAAACACTTTTGTGCCTCAAAGGACTTTGTTAGAAAAGTAAAAAGGCAGCCTATGCAAGGGGAGACAGTATTTGGAAACCACATAATGGATAAGGGTTTATTATCCAAAATATATAAAGAGATCCTACAACTCAACAATGGAAAGACAAACAACCCAATTAAAAAATGGGCAAAACACATGGACAGACACTTTTCAAAGAGGACTTAAAAATGGCACAAAAAATATGAAAAGATGCTCAACTTCACTGACTATTAGGGAAATGCAAATCAAAATCACAATGAGATATCATCTCACACCTACTAGAATGGCCATATCAAAAAAAAAAAAAGCAGAAAATAACAATTGCTGGAGAGAATATGGAGAAAGGGGCACATTTACTCATGGTTGGTGGGAATGTAGAATGCTGCAAGCACTGTGGAAGGCAGAATGGCAGTTCCTCAGGAAGCTAAGTATAGAATTGTGTTGTGATCCAGCAATTCCATTGATAGCTATATTTTTGGAGGAACTGAAGGCAAGGACATGAACAGACACTTGCACACCAATGTTTATACTCAGGATTTCCAAGAGATGGAAACAGCCTAAATGTTCATCAATTAATGAGTGGATGAATTGTGTTATATACATACAATGGAATGTTTCACACCTGTAAGGCAGAATAAAGTCACAAAACATATAAAAACATGGATGCAATTTGAGGACTTCCTGTTGAGTGATATTAGCCAGAAACAAAAGGATAAATACAGTATGGTGTCCCTGATATGAACTAATATTAATTAGCAGACTTTGAGAGTTAAAGTTGAGAGCACAGTTTATCAGGAGATAGCAAGTGGGTAGAGATTGGACATTTGATGCTGAAGGAGTAAAGAATGTCCAACAAGATTGATTGTATAGATACAGAAATGGATAGCAGTATATTCTGTGCTGGTAGCACAGTATTGTAAGTACTCTGAAAAAAGATGAGTGTCAGTACAGTTGAAAGAGGAAGGCTCTTTTCATGATTGGCATGTATGAAACCAGAAGGAAAGAAAGAAGATAAAGACTGGGATTGTATAACTTAGTGAAACCTAGAGTGTTCAGTGATGGTGATTAAATGTGCAAATATAAGAATGTTTGTACATGAGGGAGAACAAATCAATGTCAACTTTGCAAGGTGTTGAGAATGGGATAATATTGGGGAAAATATAATAGATGCAAACTAGAGTCTATAGTTAACAGTAACATTGTAATATTCCTCCACTAATTGTAACAAAGGCAACACACCAAAGCTAAATGTCTATAAGGTGGATATAAGTGAGGAGTACAGGATCCTTGATGGTGGTGTTGTCTGAATGTTTGATTCTGTTTTATTTTATTTTATTTTATTTATTTTTTCTTTTAATTTTTGATTCATCATGTTTTTTCTCTTTTTATCTTTGTCCATTTTTTTTTGCTATTCTCTTTCTTTGCAGAAGAAATAGAAATGTCCTTACATGGACTGTGGTGGTGAATGCATAACTATGTCATTATACTGGGAACTACTGATTGTAAACTTAGGATGTAATGTTTAAAAAATAACCAGAGTGATAGAAGTGGTGGAGAAAATGTGGAAGGAGGGATGTACCCAATCACTGTTGTTGGGGAAGTAGAATGGTGCAGCCCATCTGGAGGGCAGTATGGTGGTTACAATAAGAAGCTAAATATAGTGCTGCCATATGGTCATGCAACAGCATTATTGGTTATATACTTAAAAGAATGGAGAGCAGGGATATGAATGGACATTTGCGCACTGATGTTTATGGTGGCAGTATTCATGATTTTCAGTGGATGTAGGTGGCCTAAGGGTACATTGATGAACAGAGTGGTGAATTGTGGCATATATATATACGGAATATTGAGCGACTGCAAGAAGGAATGAAATTGTGAGGCATGCAACTAAGTAAATGGACCTTGAGGACAGTCTTTTGAGTGATATGAGCCAGAAATGAAAAGACAGACATTATAATGCCTCACTAATGTGGACTAAATATAATGTGCAAACTCTGAGAATTGAATCTGAGAGCATAGGTTATCAGGGATGGTGTAATGTCTTACAACAGTTACATCTATTCCTGAGTTTTAACAGTTATTTCTAAATTCTGCGATGCTGAGGACTTTGTGTATAACCTGGATAGTCCCTGGAAATTTTGGTATCTGTGTGTCACCTGAGACTCAGAGCCAGTGTTTGACAGGTGTGAATGTCAATATTACCCTGTACATCAAACATTAAAGAAGCTGAAAAAGAGATCAGACTTCAATTAGAGATATGAATGAAATGCACTTGGTTAGGACAAATGTAATTCAAACAAAATGGTAAAGGATGATATTGACTGTGTTTTAAAACTTTAATTTCTGTGTTAGACAAAAGGAAGATATGTTTATTTGGTGGAAAATCAATATTTTCTGTAGCACACTACATAATTTAACTTGTATTGTCATTTTATTCAAACACCAAAATTACATGGAAACTTGAAAAGGGAGTGAGATGTGGTTTGTTTGTACAAGTTAGTGTGAAGCCCTGATACATCATTTGGGCAGAGAATAAAAATATTTAAAAAACCCCTTTTAGGGACTGGGGAAAAATATGGAAATATTAAACTTACCCTCCTGGAAACTCCTTATATTCTCACAAGCATTTGAGACCGCCAATATAGTAGGCCTAGCCCTTAATATTTGGGCTTCCCTTATGAAGCTTGTTACTGCCAAAGAAAAGCTAAGCCCATTTATAATTGTGTCTAAGGGTCACCCTCAGAGAACCCCTTGTTGCTCAGATGTAGCCTGTCTCTCTAAGCCAACTTTGCAGGTGGATTTGCTGCCCTCCTCCCTACATGGGGCAAGACTCCCAGGGGTGTAAATTTCCTAGGTAACATGGGACATGACTCCCAGAGATGAGCCTGGACCTGGCTGGCATCATGGGATTGAGAAAACCTTCTTGACCTAAAGGGGAAAGGGAAATGAATCAAAATAAAGTTTCAGGGGCTGAGAGATTTCAAATGGAGTCAAGAGGCCATTCTGGAGGTTATGCTTATGCATTGTATAGATACCCCCTTTTAGTTTTCAGTGTGTTAGTATAGCTAGAAGAAAATATCTGAAACTGTTGAACTGCAATCCAGTAACCTTGATTCTTGAAGATTATTGTATAACTATATAGCTTTTACGGCATGACCATGTGAATGTTAAAACCTGTGTCTCACACTCCCTTTATTTAGTGTATGCACAGAGGAGTAGAAAATTGGGGACAAAAACTAAATTAATAATGGGAGGAGGAGGGGTTTGGGATGTTTTGGGTGTTCTTTCTTACTTTATTTTTATTTTTATTATGTTTTGAAGTAATGAAAATGTTCAAAAATAGATTTTGATGATGAATGCACAACTGCATGTTGATACTGTGAACAAGTTCTTGTATACTGATAATGATTGTATGGTATGTGAGTATATCGCAATAATATTGTAAGAAAAAATTCTATGAGTTGGCAAAATATTATACTATGAATTGATTCTTTCTGTAAGATCTAGTTGCTCCTGTACAAGATTTGGAATTTAATCACAAACTTCTCAATAAAGAATGCAATAGTTTAAAAAAAGTTGGACAAGAGGATAAACTTCTATTAAAACTTCATATTTCCAGGATGCTTGAGCTGGCAAAAAAAAAAAAAAAAAAAGTCAAAATGAAAGCATGAAGCCAGGATGATAGGGGAGATTACTGTTAAAAGGAGTGGGTAGAATTAGAGAAAATTCAGTGTTCAATGGATGTAGAGCAATTAGCAGAACAAAAGCTGTTTAGGAACAGTAGTAGTACTATAAACTACTTATTAAATTTATGATAATGGGAAACTTGCTCTACCACCATTTGCCTACACAAAATGTAAAAAATTAACTGTACTAGCATACCTTGTTTTATTGTGCTTCACTTTATTGTGCTTCACAGATACTGCATTTTTTACAAATTGAAGATTTTTGTCAAGCAAGTCTATGGGTGCCATTTTTTTTCCAAAAGCATGTGTGCACTTTGTGCCTCAGTGTTACGTTTTAGTAATTCTCACAATATTTCAAGCTTTTTCCTTTTTATTTTATATGTTTGGTGACCTGTTATCAGTGATCTTTGTTGTTACAAGTGCAATTGTTTTGGCATGCCATGAGCCATGCCCCTAAAAGACAGCAAAATTAATTTATAAATGTGTGTGTTCTGACTGCTTCACTGAGCAGTCATTCCACAATCACTATTCCTGTCCACAGCCTTCCTTATCCCCTGAGTCACAGCAATATTGAAATTATGCCATTTAATAATCCTAGAATGGCCTCTAAGTAGTCAAGTGAAAAGGAGAATCATGTCTTTTATTTTAAATCAAAAGCTAGAAATAAATAAACTTAATGATGAAGGCACATTGAAAGGTGAGACAGGCCAAAAGCTAGGCCTCTTGTGCCAGTTAACCAAGTTTTGAACACAAAGAAAACATTCTTGAAGGAAATTAAAAGTACTACAACTGTGAACAAACCAATGATAAGAAAGCAAAAGAGCCTTGTTGCTGATATAGGCAAAATGTTAGTGGTCTGGATAGATCAACCCAGCCACAACATTCCCTTAAACCAAAGTCTAATCCAGAGCAAGGTCCTAACTTTCTTCAATTTTGTGACGGTTGAGAGAAGTAGGGAAGCTGCAGAAGAAATGTTTGAAGCAAGCAGGTGCTGGTTCATGAGGTTTGAGGGAAAAAGCCTTCTCATCTTCATAACATAAAAATGCAAGGTGAAGCAACAAGTGCTGGTGTAGAAGCTGCTGAAAATTATCCAAAGGATCTAACTAATGTAATTGATGAATGTGGCTATTCTAAATAATATATTTTCAATGTAAATAAAATAGCTTTCTATTGAAAGAAGGTGCCATCTAGGAATCCCATATCTAGAGAGGAGAAGACAATGTCTGACTTCAAAGAGTCAAATGACAGGTTGACTCTTTTGCTAGGGTATAGTAGAGCTGTTGACTTTAAGTTGAAGTCAATGCTCATTTACTATTCCAAAAATACTATTGTCCTTAAGAATTATGCTAATTTACTCTGCCTGTGCTCTAGAAATGGAAAAACCAGATCTGAATGACAGTACATCTGTCTGCAACATTTACTGAATATTTTATGCCCACTGTTAATATCTACTGCTCAGAACAAAAAATTCATTTCACATTACTGCTCTTTGACAATGCACCTGGTCATTCAATAGTTCTGATGGAGATGCACAATGAGATTAATGCTGTTTTCATGCCTAATACAACATACATTCTGCAGCCCATGTATCAAGGAATGATTTCATCTTTCAAGTCTTCTGATTTGAGAAATACATTTTTTAAGGTGATAGATGCCACAGATAGTGATTCCTCTGATCGATCATGGTGAAGTGAATTGAAAAACTTCTGGAAAAGAGTCATCATTCCAAAAGCCTTGAAGAATATCTGTGATTCATGGGAGGAGGTCAAAATAGCAACATTAACATGGGTTTGGAAGAATTTGGTTCCAACCCTCATGGATCACATTGAGGGGATTCAAGGTTTCAGTGGAGGGAATAACTGCAGATGTGGTGGAAAGAGTAAGAGAATTAGAATTGGAAGTGGAGCAGGAAGATGTGGCTAAATTTCTGCAATCTCATGATAAAATTTTTTGAATGATGAGTTGTTTCTTATGGATGAGCAAAGAAAGAGATATCTTGAAATGGAATCTACTTCTGATGCAGATGCTTTGAACAGTGTTGAAATGGCAAAATGATTTAGAATATTACCTAAACTTGTTGATAAAACAGTGACAGGGTTTGAGAAGATTGACCCCAATTTTGAAATACGTTCTACTATAGGTGAAATGGTGAACGAACAGCTTCACAAGCTGCAGAAAAAAATTTCATGTTTTAGCTTCCCGGGCTGCTTAAGCAGATATCCTGAAATTTGTTGGCTTAAACAATGGGAATTTATTAGCTTACAGTTTGAGTCAGTGAAAATGTCCAAATCAAGGACCATCAAGGCAAAGCTTTCTTCTGAACACTAGCTGCCAAGGATCCTCAGCTCCTCTGCCTCATAGGCAAGGTGCATGGCAGCATTTGCTGGATGCTCCCTTCTCTTTTGGATTTCATTGCTTTCAGCCTCTTGCTTCCATGGCTTTCTCTGTGTGTGTGCATGTATGTGTGTGTGTGTGTGTGTGTGTATTCATTTCATTTATAAAGGATTCCAGTAAGAGATTAAGACCCACACTTTAACTGATGTGGTCTCATCAAATTTCCTACTGACAGTGAGTCCACACCCTCAGGAATGGATTAAATTTAAGAACATGTTTTCCTGGAGTACATAGAGCTTCAGACCACCACACCCCATGGTCTGGACTAGGATTTTCCAAACCACCAGATTCTGATTTCTTTGTGCCCAGGAGTTCAGTTCTTAGGTATCCCCTTCTTCTCACATTTTACTATAAGCTTCAAGGAGAAACCAGACTGCACTTTTCAAACTCAGCTTGGAAACCCCCTTATCAAAATATCCAAGCCAACTGCTCTCAAATTCTATCTTCCATCTGCCATTAGAACTCACTTTCACCAAGTTTTCTGCCACTTTATAACAAGGATTTCCTTTATACCAGTTTCCAATAACACAATCATCATTTTCTTCTAAGGCCTCAGTAGAAGTAACTTTAGATTCCATGTTTCTACAAAGACTCCATTTAAAAGGAATCTAGGCTTTTTCTTTAAAACAACACACACTTTTTCCATCCTCTACCCATTACCCAATTCCAAAGCTGTTTCCACCTTTTTGGTATTTGTAATAGCAGCACCCCACTCTCCTGATATCAAAATCTGTTTTAGTTTTATAAGTAGCCTGAAGCAGATAACTTGAAATGTATTGGCTTGAACAGTGGGAATGTATTGGCTTATAGTTTGAGACTGTGGAATGGTACAAATCAAGACATCAAGGTGATGCTTTCTTCCTGAAGACCAACTACAGAATATTCTTTGTTCCTCTGTCATGTGGCAAGGCACAGGCACATGGTGGTTTCTGCTGGTCTCTCCCTTCTCTTCCAGGTATCATTGCTTTCAGTTTCTTGCTTGTGTGACTTTTTTTTTCTCTCTCTGTATTGATTTCATTTATAAAGATCTCCAGTGAGAGGATTAAGACCCATCTTGAACAATGCGGGTCATACCTTAACTGAAGTAGTCTCATCAAAATATCCTACTTAAAATGGGTTCACACTCAAAAGAAAGGATTAGGTTTAAGAATAGGTTTGTTAGTGGTACATTACAGCTTCAAGCTACTACCATTTTGTGAAAGGAAGAGTAAGTCAATGCAGCAAATATCATTATTGTCTTCTTTTAAGAATTGCTGTAGTCACCCAATGTTTGGAACTACCACCCTGATCAGTCAGCAGCAGCAATAAACATCAAGGCAAGAATCTACACCAACAAAAAATTACAACTTGCTGAAAGTTCAGAAAATAAACTGTTTTTAATAAGTTATGTACTTTGTTTTTTTAGACATAATGCCATGGTAAATGTTCTGGTTTACTAATGCTGCCTTTTGCAAAACACCAGAAATTGATTGACTTTTATATAAGGGGCTTATTTTATTACAAAGTTATAGTCTTAAAGCCATAAAGTGTCCAAGGCAAGGCAACAATAATAGTTTACCTTCACTGAAGGATGGCTATTGGTGTCTGGAAATCTTTGTTAGCTCAAAAGGCATGTGGCTGGTGTCTGCTTTCTCCCAGGCTGCATTTTAAAATGGAATTCTCCAAAATGTTGCTCTTGGGGCATTTTGTCCTTTTGTAGCTGAAGCTCCTCTTCAAAATGACACTCTCAGTTGCTCTTCAAAATGTCACTTACAAAGTTCCTTCTGTTTGTCAGCTCATTTATATGTCTCCAATGATTTGATTCAGACCCACCCTGAATGGGTTGGGTAACATCCATGGAAATTATTCAATCAAATTCATCACCCACAGCTGAATGGCTCATATCTCCATGGAAACATCCAATCAAAAGGTGACACCTAATCAAAAAGATTAATCAATCTGCCCCAAAAAGACTGCATCAAAGGTAATGGCTTTTTTTTTTTAATAGAAATAAAATAAATAAAAATAAAACCAGCATCTGCAAAGGCAATTATAAAGTCCCTAGTACATCATGTGATTAATACATGCAAGGAACTATTACCTCCTAAAGTGTACAACTCAAGATATCAGGGGCATATTTTGCAACATTCTTTTCCTCTAAGAAAAACCACCACAAAGATAATGTGTTCCACTAATTGAGCAAAGAAAAGATATCACAAACCAGACTCAAAGGATCATAATTAAATTCAAAGGAAAAACTTCTTTTTGAATAGATTTCCGTTTGAGAAGCATGTATTAATTAATTGAATTCGATCAAGTAGAAAAAAAGGAACAATGTGTTTTCAATAAATGTTCACATACATTCAAAACATAATCTTCATATTAAAATTGGAATTGCTGAAAAAGCATTTAGCATATAACAAAACATAAAATTAACAAATCCAAAGGAAAACAAAAATATAAATTTTAACTAAAAGTATGAGGAAAAGGTGACCAAGAATTACAGATACTGAGGAAATGCAAGATTAGATATGAGGAGTAGAGTTCCTACTTATTTAATCCAACTAATCCTATAAAGAAAAAAAAAAAAAAAGGAAGGAATGAGTAAGAAAAAATGGTTAAAGAAATAACTTAAGAAGAAATGATGTAAATCAGAAGTTTTAAAGGGGTCTTGATAAACCAGGCTCTCTTTAAAAGAGATATCCTCATTAAGCTACAATAAATTTATTTTTGTTATTGTTTATTTTTTATGTTATATTTCTGTTGTTACTTTTTATGGTGTCCAATTTATGGGTTAATTAAAATAATGTTTTGGAAAATCAGAATAAACAGGCAATAAATATAAAATTTATTTTATACCATTCACAACAAGACATTTCAGAAGACACTGGAACAAATGTACAGATTTTGAGAAAAAAAAAATACTGTGGCCTGGTAATATACAAGCAAACAATTGGATCTAATTTGCAAGGGCAATGGAAAGTATGTGCATAAGTTGTATTTGTACCCTCAGAAGTAGAAGAATTAAGTAGATATGCATCTGTAAAAAGTTACTTAAAAACAATGACAAGATAACCAAGATGAATTGATTATAAAGATCCTGAAGTGGTTATATTGTGGCAATAGGAATAAAAGCAATATAACCTAAATGTTTGCCTAAATGGTTATTAATAAGACTATAAACAAAGTAACATAAAAACAATATTTGAAAATATTAACAATTAATTGAAATTATATTTTCACAAATAATCTTACTCCAAAATTTCAGCAATATATTTTAAAAATATATTTTAATTGGGAAAATTAATATTTTAAAAAAAACTTTATATTCATTAAGCTTAAGGGTATTTCTCTTTTTTTCCTAAAGTGAAGGATATTCTTCTAGTATCATTTTATACCTAAGAAAATTGCTATTAATTATTGGCATTAATTTCACAATGAATTCAGTTATTATGTTTCTTTAGTGTCTTTTATTCCAGGACTATCTACACCTGAACTTTTAATTTTGTTTTTAATTTAATTTTTTGAGAGTTCAGGCCCCATAATTTTAAAATGTCATGTCTTATGGGTTTATTTGCTTCCCCCAAAACAATCCAATTTGAAACAAAAATAAAATTATAATAAATAATGAAAATTACAACATTCCATTAAAGTATAAGGTCTCTCATGTCAGACCCTCTGTCTGTCTCAACTATCCTTTAATCCACACAGCCTAACATGGTTTCTGGAGGATGTTGGCTTGTTGGTATTTAATGCTCATTGACCAATGTTTCAAAAATATATAATCACAATATAATTCTTGAAACAAAATAACTAAGACCGGATTCTATATGTGTATGTTTTATTTATTTATTTATTTTAGCTTTCAAATATATAAATTCAATAGGATATTGGTAAACACAAAATTAGAATTTATGATGGTGACAAACTACTTGGTCAGTTACAAAAGTTAAAATGGAGGAATGACATTATCAGCATGGTGACATAAACAGCTACTGAAAATCTCTCCCCAGAAAAATCAGTGAAATAAAAAGGACAATTCTGAATTGTTCAGAACTCTGGAGGAAGATATTGACTGTAGAAGGACCCTACAAATGTTGAATTGAAGACAGAGATAAGTATCATGTAGGAAACTTCTGTCATAGACTGGCCAGTCCTCTCCCCTCCCCCTCACTCGGTCTCTCAAAGCAGCTGGGATACCTCACACCAGGGACACAGAATATAAATTCTCTCACAGAAGTGAGACAGACCCCACCATTTGGAGACATGGGCAAGAGGGAATGACATCTTAAGGTCCAGATCAGTGTGGGACAAAGAGCCTGAGAAAACATGAACAGAGACTTTTCCCACCCTGAGCGTGAAAGACCTTCCCCCATCCCTGAAGGTAAGAGCAGTAGTTGGCCATTTCCTTGCCTGGGGGATGGCTGAAAACTGGTATAGCTGGGGGTGTCCTCTGCAATGAATAAAGTGGAGGACACAGCCCCACATTGAGCCAGATTCTAGCTGGTAAAGTGAGGGCTCAGGAAACCCTCAGTTTCAGCCTTCCCACTCAAAGTCAGCCTGGATGCCAAGGCAAACTGCTTCTGAGGATGACTAAGCTACCAAACAGCACCATCTGCTGGGCAGACTGGAAAGTGCAAGGGAATTAAAGTGCTCTTCACAAACAATCCAGATGTTATTTCAGTCCCACTGAAACTGGTCTAGACTCCCTGCATGGGAAAATGACCCTACTTAGCTTGGAAATACAGATGACCCAACTATTAAAGCAGTGTCCCCAGACAAACCCAGGTCTTGTTGGTCAGTGAAAAACAGATCACTGCTGATGTTTTTACCCACACGCAGAACTCAGAATCAATAAAACCAAGAGTTGGTTCTTTGAGAAAATTAATAAAATCAATGGACCCTTAGGCTGACAAAGAAAAAAATAGAGAGAATGCAAATAAATAAAATTAGAAATGGGAGGCAGGAACATAACTATTGATCCCACAGAAATAAAGGAGATAATGAGAGGATATTATGAACAACCACACAGCTGTAAGATGGAATCAATCCATGTTGCATATAAAAATGTGGATGAAACTTGAGGACATTATGTTGAGCAAAATTAGCCAGAAACAAAAGGATAAATACTGTTTTGTCTCACTAATATGAAGTATAATGGGTAAACTCTGAGGGTGAAAGTTAAGAACACAGGTTATCAGGAGAGAGACAGAGAGTGGAGATTGAACATTTGATGCTGTAAGAGTACAGAATTTTCAACAGGATTGATTATAAAGATCCAGAAATGGGTAGCACACAATATTATCTGACAGTAGCACAAAACTGTAAGTATAATGAAAAAGCTGAGTGTGAGTATAGTTTAAAGGGGAAGGCTAGGAGCATGTATGAAACTAGAAAAAATAGATGGGAATAATAACTGGGACTGTATAACTTAGCAAAAACGAGAGTGGACAATGATGGTGATTGCATGTGCAAATATAAGTAAATTGTAACATGAGTGAGAACAAATAAATGTCACCATTGCAAGGTGTGCCAGTTTGGATATATTATGTTCCCCCAAGTATATTCCACATAAAAAGTAAATTCTTTAATGCAATCTTGTGGGGGCAGACTTATTAGTGTTGATTAGATTGGAATCTTTTGAGTGTTTCCATGGGGTTGTGACTCAATCAACTGTTGGGGAAATGTTTGATTAAATTATTTCCATGGAGATATGGACCCCAATCATTTAGAGTGTGTCTTGATTTAATCACTGGAGTCCTATAAAAGAGCTCACAAACAGAAGGAGCAGAGGAGCTGAGAGGGACATTGGGACAGAAGCTAAGATCTGACACTGACACTGACATTTGGAGATGCTTGAAGACATTTGGAGATGCTAGCCCAGAGTTTTCTCCAGAGAAGCTAAGAGAAAGCCTCAGCGCTTAGATGCACAAGAACTGAAGAAGCTAAGAGAGACCCAAACACATTTTGGAGAAAGCCATTTTGAAATGCAAACTGGGAGTAAATGAACAGCAGATACCAAACAAACATGTGACTTCCCAGCTGACAAAGAGCTGTTCCAGGTGCTATCAGCCATTCTTCAGTTAAGGAATCATCTTGTTGATGCTTTAGTTTGGACACTTTTATGGCCTGAGAACTATAAATTTGTAATCAAATAAACCCCCTTTATGAATGCCAATCCATCTCTGGTATTTTGCAAAACAGCAGCATTAGCAAACCAGAACATAAGGTATTGGAAATGGGACAAGATGAGGAAAAAATACAATCAATGCAAACTAGGGTCTATAAGTAACAGTAACAGTGTAGCATTTTTCTATTAACTATAACAAAGCAATATATCAAAGCTGAATGTCAATAAGAGGGGATATAATGGAGGGATATGAGATTCCTGTTGTTATGTGGTTGTCTCTCCTTTTTAGCTTTTTTTATTTTTTTTCATTTTTTTTCTACTTTTCTCTTCTTTCCTTGATGAAAAGGTGATGTTCTCAAATAAACTGTACTGGTGAATGCATAGCTACATGATTATACTGGGAACCATTGATAGTTCACTTAGGATGGATTGTATGGTGTGTGAAAAAATTTGTTTAAAAATAAACATAAGTTTATTAGTCCTGGAGAAGATGTGGAAAGAGAGATGCAACTCTTCACTGTTGGTAGGGAAGTAGAGTGGTGCAGCCTCTCTGGAGGATATAGTGGCATTTAGACAGGAGGCTGAGTGTAAGTCTGCCATATAATCCTGCAACCGTTATTTGGATTATTCTTGGAAGAACTGAAAGTGGGGACACAGACTTTTGCACACTATGTTTATGGTGGAACTATTCATGATTTACAATGGATGGAGGTGGTCTAAGGATACACTGATGGATGAATGGAGCAGTGAACTATGGTGTATCATACAATGGAATATTGAGCAGTTGCAGGGACTGAAGTCATGAGGCTTGCAACTAGGTGAATGAATCTTAAGGACATTATGTTGAATGAAATAAGCCAAAAATGAAGAGACATATATTGTAAGGCCTCACAAATTTTTTTGTAAGTAAGTAATACTTAACTTGCATAAAATAAATGATAGAGTTTGTGCCAGTTTGTATATTTATGTCCCCAAGAAAAAGCCATATTCTTTAATGCATTCTTGTGGGGGCAAATGTATTAGTATGGATTGGGTTGGAAACTATTGGTTCAATGTTCATGGAGATGTGACCTACCCAACTGTAGGTCATTACTCTGGATAATTTCCATGGAGGCATGACCCCCCCATTAAGCATGGACCTTTAGTTTACTGGAGCACTATATAAGCTCAGACAGAAGGAGCTCATAGCTAGCTGGAGCTGAGACAGACTTTTGAAGATGGCCATTGGAAGGTGATGCAGACATTTTGGAGAATGTCATTTTGAAATGCAACCTAGGAGTGAGCAAACACCAGCCATGTGCCTTCCATGCTAACAGAGGTTTTCCAGATGCCCATGGCCTTTCTCCAGTGAATGCACCCTTTGTTGATGGACACTTTATGGCCTTAAGACTATAACTGTGTAACCAAATAAACCCCCTTTATAAAAGCCAATCCATTTCTGGTGTTTTGCATTCCAGCAACATTAGCAAACTAAAACAGAAGTGGGGCAAGATGGTGGCATAGGGAGGTGTGGAATTTAGTTAATCCCCTAGAGAAACTAGTAAACAGCCAGGAATAACTACAAAATAGACTGGAACAACCAATGGAGGGACACCTGTGACCAAACACACATTGTACACCAGTCTGGAATGGGTGGAACAGCTGAGATTGCAACTAGCACCCCTCCCCCAACAGCAAAAAAGGCTAAGTTGGAAAACTTCACTGTGGGAAAAAAAAGCATTCCATGCCAGGAACAAAGGAATGTTCCTCAACCAAGCTCCAACTGCAGCTTTAATTAAGAAATTTGGACTACTGAATACATACGATGAGCACAGATAAATTTGGAGCAAGCAGGAAAGGAACCTGGAGATTTCTGCTGGAAGAGAGGAGATGGGGCTGATGGAAAAAAAAAAAAAAAAACATAAATAAATAGAAACAGAGGCTTTTGGAGTCTGCTGAGCTCAAGATACTGGAAAAGGGCTGTGTCCCAAGAAACGGGGCACACAGAACCAGGTATCAACCCAGTTCTTGCCTGTTTCACTGGAGGGCTGGGGACTGAATCTGAAAAGGGGATTTCTTTTTTTCTTTATTTCTCTCATTCTAAGTAGCTCATTAGTTAAAGCCTCAGGCATTTTTAATTGCCAGCACTGACCTAGGCAACGGTGAAGTTAAGAGAGTTAGCTAGTCAAAGGAAAAACTCAAATGTAGAAGGTAATTCCCTAAAGGGTGTATTTTCCTTAAGAAAAGGTGGGGTGGGGCCCAGCTCAAGTGGCAACCCTCCCTCAGAAATCTCAGACCCCATGTCCTGATGTGGGGACAGAAACAGCATAAGTTTGGCTTCTGACACCCTCAGTCCCTGTCTGGGACAGGGTACACTGAGAATTAAATGCACTGCACCCCTTTATGCCAGTGGGGAGCTACAGAATGATAAACACCACCTGTTGGGCAGGATAGGAAAAACACAGAGTCATATCTGTGGCATTTCTCAGCAATCTTCTGTATTCTTCCTCCTTACCACAAATAAAGATACAAAGGCAAAAAAGAAGCTTCAGATTTGAGAATGGTGGTGGCAAGATTGGAGGGTGGTGGTGGTGAGTAGTCAAGGTTGAATAAAGTGAGTGATAGACATAGGGTAATAAGGAAGCAAAGCCTGGAGTTAAAAAAAAAAAAAAAAAGAGAAAAAGAAAAAAGCCTGGGGTCTCGAGGCCTCACAAGAAAGTCTGACGTCTTCTTGGTCACATCTCATGGAAACCTGACACTAAAAACAGCCTCCTCCTGAAATCTGGGACTGTCTTTTCCTCTTTCATTGGGGAAGAAATGGAAATGTCCTCTTATAGACTGTGGTGGTGAGTGCATAATTATGTTTATACCAGGAATCGTTGATTGTTTACTTAGGGTGGGATGTATGGTATGTGAATAAAACTGTTTAAAAAATAAACAGAGGGATACAAATGCTGGAGAAAATGTGGAGAGAGGGATGTACCTATTCTGTGCTGGTAGGGAGGTAAAATGGCAGAGCCCAGCTGGAGATCAGTGTGGTGGTTCTACAGAAAGCTATCTATGGGGTTGCCATATGGTCTGCAACCCCATTATTGGGTATGTACCTGGAAGTACTGAGAGCAGGGACATGAGCGGACATTGCACACTGGTGTTTACAGCATCAGAATTCATGATTCATAACAAATGGAGGTGGCCTTTGGGCACATTGACTGATGAATTGAATGGTGAACTGTGGTGTTTACATACAATGGAATACTGAACAGCAACAAGAAGAAATGAAGGTGTGAGGTATGCAACTAGGTGCATGGACATTAAGGACATTATGTTGAGTATAATAAGCCAGAACTGAAAAGACAAACTTTATAACGCCTCACTAATATGGACTAACTATAATGTGCAATGCCTGAGAATTGAATCTGAGAGCATAGGTTATCAGGGGACGGCTTATGGTAAAGGTCCCTAGATTTCAAGCTCTTACAGTGATCACATCTATTCATGAGTTGTAATGGTTGCCTCTAAATTCTGAGATGCTGAGCTGTTTGTGTATAATCTGGCTGGGTCCTGGAACTTTAGGTATCTGTGTGACACTTCAGACTCTGAGCCAGAGTTCAGCAGCTATGAATGTCAGCATTACCCCATACAGCAAATGTTAAAGAAGCTGAAAAAGAGATCAGACTCAATTAGAGATATGAACAAAATGGACTTGATTAGAACTAAGGTAAACCAGACTAAAGGGTAAAGGTGATATTGACTGTGTTTTAAAACCTCACTCTTGTGTGAGACCAAATGAAGAGATGTTTACTAGGTGCAAAATCTATATTTTCTGTAGCATGCCATATGCTTTAACTTGAATGGTCAGTTTATTCAAACAACATAATTACAGGCAATCTTGAATAAGGGGTGAGATCTGGTTGGTTTGTACAGGTTAACATGAAACTGCAATACATCCCAGAGTAGTTTGGGCAGAGGATAAAAAGTATTTGCAAAGCTCCCTTGAGGGTCTGGGGGAAAATGTGGAAACATTAAACTTCCCCACCCAGGGAATTCCTGATATTCTTGCGAGCATTGGGGACTACCATTTTAGTAGACCAAGTTCTCAATCTTGGGGCTTGCTCTTATGAAGCTTGTTGCTGCAAAGGAGAGAATAAACCTACTTATAATTTTGTGTAAGAATCTCTCCCAGAGAAACTCTTTTGTTGCTCAGATGTGCCTGTCTCTCTCTAAGCTCAGTCAGCAGGTAAACTCATTGCCCTCCTTCCTACATGGGACATGACTCTCAGGGGTATAAATCTCCCTGGCAATGTGGGGCACGACTCCCAGTGATGAGCCTGGAAGTGGCATTGTGGGATTGAGAAAGCCTTCCTGACCAAACGGGGGAAGAAAAATTTAACAAAATAAAGTTTCTTGGCTGAGAGATCTAAAATGGAGTTCAGAGGTCATTCTTGAGGATATTCTTATACAGATATCCCTTTTTAGTTTTTTGTGTATTAGAATACCTAGAAGGAAATACCTGAAACTGTTGAATTGCAATACAGTATCCTTGATTCTTGAAGACGATCATGTCACTAAATAGCTTATATGGTATGACTGTGTGATTGTCAAAACCTTCTGGCTCACACCCCTGTATCCAGTATTTGGACAGATGAGTAGAGAAAAGGGGACAAAAAGTAAATGAATAATGGGGGGGGTGGGGGAAGGAGTATGAGATGTTTTGGGTGTTCTTTTATACTTTTATTTTTATTATTTTTATTTTAGTTTTTGGCATATGAAAGTGGTAAAAAATTGTGATGATGAATGTACAACTATATGATACTGTGAACAATTGATTTTACACTTTGGATGATTGGTGTGTGAATGTATCTCAATAAAATTGCATTAAAATGGGGAAAAATTATGATACTATGAGCCATTGATTGCATATTTTAGATGGATTGGAGGATGTATGAATATATCTCAATAAAATTGCATTTTTAAAAAGTCAAAATAAATACAAGCAGCATCTGAATGAAATATTTAATGACATCACTTTAAATACATAGTAGAATAAATTGCAATACTTGATAAAATATAATTTTCATAAAGGCTAAATCATGGCTTTCTGGCTGATATTTAAAATCTATTTTAAGAATTCACCAAAGCGTAATTGAGGACAAAATAGTGATAAAGGGCAGTTTCATTATTTTAAAATGAAGGCTTAAAGTTTCATTTTGTACTGACATTTCAATTTGAAAATCTGTTTAAACAATTAATTTAAAACTATGTAGCAATTCTATTTGTTTCACAATCCAAAAGAGTAAGCAATAAAAATCCAATTCACCTTTTGTTTAAAATTTAATAGGGTATTCACAATGAATACATTATCTCTCTGATCAAGTACTGAAGGGAGATAATGCAGATAAACATTGCATAATGGAGACAAGCATTGCAAGCTTGCCAAGGTGTGTGTGTGTGTTGTGTGTGTGTGTGTGTGTGTGTGTGTGTGTGTGTAATGCCATAACTTGATTTCTCTACATTGGATTTTTTTTTAGAAAAAGTTAGAATGCACAAGCAAGAATGGGTGAAAAAGTAGTAAGCAGTCATGCCATCTAGATAGTTTTGATTCGTGTGTCAGTCCTCTAATAAGAAAACATATCAAATATTCCTATAAGTCAAATTATGAGGGTAAGTCTGTTCCAGAGTTCCTATTCTATTCATGACAACACACTTCAAGGCTGATTGTCGAGCAAATTAACACATAATACACCACTTTCCTTATTGTAATTTTCACTTATGCATTGATTGTGGTGACAAATGCACAACTATATGATAATACTGTGAACAATTGATTGTACACTTTGGATGATTATGTTCTGCAGTTGTTAATCTAGACAAATTAATTATTAATCATCCTCTTTTGTAGTTAATTAGATCAAAACACATAAATGTTAACAAAGTAGACTCCATGGCACTTATACAGAAAAGCATAAATATATGCATATGTATACATATACATAAACATATACTGTTGCACCTAATTACCTACATATGTATATGCATACACATACGTATAAATACAGATTATCCTACAGACATAAATGTATAAATACATCTATTTTATGCTCTATATATCTGGAGAATCTGTGTGATAATATATAATAAACACATATACATATATGTATTTCATTTAACATATGTATTACAAATCACACTTATCCAAAAAAATAGCCAACTAGACCTTCTAAATTTGAAGAATACATGGGAATTGTTAGAAGACCAGAGTTCTAGTTCATTTCAGTGTTTTATTTAGTGAGTGAATACTGAGGTATTTTTTTTCCTCAGTGGTATGAAATGAGAGTTTAAAACAATATGTAAGTCACAGGGCATTTATAAAAGTACAAAAATGCATGGTGTAAGCTTTTTAAATTAATAATTTCTGTGTACATTTATTTTGACTAATATAGTTATCATGATCACAATTATTAGTAGGTCTCTACTAAGCAAAATCTACTGTATCATGAAATAGTGACCCACAGAATTGTATTTGTCTGGATCCTAATGTATATAAAAAATATAAAATATTTATTCCATTAATTATTTTGGTTATCTTATTTTGTATCTACACTGGCATTGAAAAGGCCAATTTTAAGCAGTAGCTTCAGCTCCAGAAAGTTTCTTCATTACTTTTTGAAAATAAATATTTGAGATTAACAATTATTAAAATAATCTCAAAGTCACTTACAATTATTTAAGCCCTATTTTGGATGTGGTAAATAACATTGTTTTCTTATTTAAGCACTTATATTTGAATTTGAGATAGCAGAAACATTCATGCATCAGTACATCTATTCAAGGTATAATAAATAAACAAATTTTACTAATTTTACTAATATAGTAAAATATTAGAATCTGTATTAAACAGCTTTAAGTAGATCCATGGTAAGTTATAAGTTATATGGACCAGTTCTTCATCCTAATGCATACAGGGAAATTATTATATTTTCTAAATAAATGTATTTCTTAAAAACAGAAAAATTTACACAGGAAAATTAGATTAAATAAAATATTCAGGTTATCTATAGGATTTATTGTTATCTAGTTGTTGTGACAATTAACCTCAATTAAAAAATTCAAATAATGACTGGAACTTTTTGGAAGACAAGGAGTCTTCCTTTCATTTTTTTCTACTTATTTTCTACTTTACTCCTTAAGTATTTGGAAAAAGAATTGTATGTTATTTATATTTCTTTTACTTGGAAAAAAAATATGTGACAATGCTTTTAAATATATTTTAATACTAAATACAATAGCAGAGACTACACTGGTCTTTTTTTCCCATTGATTTTAAAATATTCATTGTGGCTGTAAAATACTAGTCAGTTTTAAAGATGCCAACAAAGCTGAGCCAATAAATACATCAAATTGTCACATTAAAATAAGTACTGAAAAATTCATGAGTTGTTAACATCATGCTAGGAAGTGTATGTTTTGTGCCTTTGATTTTCCACCAAGGAAGAAAACAGAAATGATCAAATTAATTATGTGTGCCTGTAGTTCTCCCTTTGTTAATCAGAAGAAGAATACTGTTATTTGTGACTTATTCAACTTACTAAAAAATGTGTACAAGTGGATTTCAGACTTCATTTTGTAATGTGAAGTGAGAAAGCATTAGGCTTTCACAGCCCATGACAGGTATGCAGAGCTTCTGTTGCTAGTTCTAAGTCTATTGTAAACATACTCAAAAGAGCTGCCATTTCTGAATAGGCTATTTCCACAGTATGACTGGCAAAAGTACTTCCTGTCAAATTTATTCTTTGTAGAATACAATGCAAACTCAAATTAAAATGACCAGTAAAATTAATTTTTGGAATATATATAGTATATTTTCATTTAAATACCAACACATTTATAATTAACATAATTGGGTCAAACCCACTTCTCAGGCAAATAATTTGCAACAACATAGATTAGCCAACCCTTCCTCCCCTCAGGAACTGACCTGTTGTTAGACTAATATAATGCTACTTCATGCAGATAAAACAACCACATCTTCTATTTGTGATTCATGTATATGGAAGGGACAAAACAAAACAAAACAATGCTAACAATATTGCATAACTTAAATTTGCCATTACATTAAATTTAAATTATATCTTGACTAGGAAATTGAATTCCTACCAGGAATATTTTGCTAACTATCTGCAAAAGTAGACTGATATTTTAAAGTTCTTAAGATATAAATTTATTTGAAGGAAAATAGAGAATTCCATGACTTTAAATTAGTCAGTTTATATGGTTATTTTATGTTAATAGTCTTTGAAGTCATGGCCTAATTAATTACCCCAGCATTTTATTACATTCCATATGAATCACATAAAAATGTATACACACACACATACACATATATATATAACATATACTGCATAATTGACAGTTTAGTGAAGTCAAGCCAGTTTATAACATATTCATTCATAGGTTATATTACTATATAATCATATCTTACATACGAATATATACTATATTTCATATATTATAATAGTATATTATATCATAATAGATAATATATACTACACATATAATAATGAATATTAATAAAAATAATGAAATATAATACAATAACAAAAAATTTCTGATACATATTTTACATATCAAATAGTTTTATCCAATAGTAACTTTTTACTCCCTTATAAAATATAAATGCAAAATTTCATGTCTGTATATATTTTTATGCCTAAAAAGATAGTAGACTTATTCAATTAATTAAAATTCATTATGTGTGCCTGTAGTTCTTCCTTTGTTAATCAGTGGCAATGGTTCAATGCCTTTCCATGAATTTGCAAAGACAAATTTGCTTTTGGCTCTTAAGAAATTAAAAAAAAAAAAAAATAGCTAAGCATCTTAGAAGAAAGTGACTGTTTTTATTACAAAAGAGTTTACAGTAACCTGTTCTTCCTTGGAAATACATCAGGAAATCAAAATCATGGAAAGAATATACAGAATTACAAAGACTGATCCAGAAAAATAAACTCTTCCCCAAATAGCAAGTATAATAGGAACCTATTGTGTAGCAGCACTTATTAAAGCAGTGGCAATCATGCTTAAATATGATAAGGTTACCAAAAAATAAGCCAGGGCCAGGAGGTAGATGCCCATTGAGAAAAGAACACATGTAACATTCAAGATTTGTGAGGAAGAGCTCTAACACATATTAAAACCAAATCCATCCTTCAGCAGAATGACAGCTCCTTGAAAGCAATCTCTTTTTATTGTGCTTTTCACTATCAGATTCCCAACCCCGAAGATCCTGCTTGGCATATGGCTAGCAATTGGCAAAAATTCAATGTATGGATGTATGAATGAACTACTTGAATAGAAGTAATTTATAAACTAGACAGATAGGGAAAGTTAAAATAGTCATTTCAAAAGGCAGGTGTTTTCTTCTAAACTTGTATGGTTAAAATGATCAAATGTTATAAAAATGGTTTAAATTGAAAATGGTATAAAAAGATGTAGGTAAATCCCCCGATAATTCCAGGATTCCTTGGAGAAATGGCTGATTCTAGATCCGGTAGTAAATTTTTGCTCATACACTATGTGCAAGATGTGTTTGGAATATTTTTTAAAACAAGGGACATGATATATACTATTTCAGTATGCCAAAAATCCCAGGAGCCAAGTTAAAGGGGGTACCACTGGCTAATACTGAGATTAAACATCAGTTAGAAAAATATCTGGAATCCATTGAAGCACATGAAATGTGTTAGGAAAAGAAAGAAACAAACAAACATGAGTACACAAATCTAAAAAAAAAATAGCATTGATAATATTTGAAGGATTTTAGAGAAGCAACTGGTGTACATTAAGAAAATTGCTTAAATTGTCTTTCATATAATGAGTGTACCTCAGAAACCATGTAGTTGTAAGAATAATTTTTCCTTACAAAGAAAAAAATGGCAGTATTTCAGCTATTCAGTCCACTGATATTTATAAAGTTTGACTGTTACTCCCAGTAAAAATTTCCTCAGATTACATCAATTTGAAGCAATCTATTCTTTTTCCTATGTACTTTACCAGATAATCCGATAGAATAGGTAAATTATAAAGAACACTTGAAGAAAACTCTTTTCAGTTCAGTACTGTCCCCAGAGGACTCCCACTCTATAATGTCAATCACAGTGGCAAACAAGAACTGACCTGGGAAAATTAGAGACCCCTTTTCAAAATCCAGCAACAAACTGTGGTGGTTTGAAACTGTATGTACCACAGAAAAACATGTTCTTAAATTTAACCCGTTCCCATTGTAAGTAGGTGTGAACCCATTGTAAGTAGGACCTTTTGATAAAGTTACTTCAGTTGAGGTGTGGCCCACCTCATTCTAGATGGCTCTTAATCCTAACCCTGGAGTCCTTTATGAGCTAAATGAAATTCAGGTAAAGAGAAAGTCATAAGAAGCAAGAAGCTGAACATCAGCAGAACCCAGAACCAAAGGGAAAGACCAGAAGATGATGCCCTATCTCTTGCCATGCAACAAGCTAAGGACCAAAAACCACCAGCAGCCAGTCACAGAGTGTCACAGTCTTTGGAAGAAAGCATTGCCATGATGATGCCTTTATTGGGACTTTTTCCCAGCCTCAAATGATGAGCAAATAAATTCCCATTGTTTAACCCAACCAATTTGATTATACTTGCTTGAGCAGCCCAGGAAACTAAAACAGATATGACAGTATATTAGTTTGGATTTTAGTTTTACTACCATGTAGCTTTTGAGGATAGACCTTCTTTTAAAATGTCAGTTTATTCTCTCATCTCTCAGAAGACCAAGTTAGAAATCCTTTTATTATTATTATAATTATTATTATTTTTAGGAAATGTTTCTTTTTGTTCCTCTCTTAAAAACTTTCTCATTCTTCTGCACACCAATCACAATGTGTTCATCCACATGTAATAGTTTCCTTACTTATGTTTAATTCACTTTTATCCTCTGATTTGCCCCATTGCTTATCTCATTTGGCTACTCTTTGAGGACTGGTATTATTTGGTTGTTTAATAAAAATTTTAAATTTAGTATACATATAATAATTAATGCACAAGTACAGGCCAAAGAATTTTCAAAACATGAAGACAACCATATTGCCATCATTCAAAGGAAAAAAATGAAATATTACCAGCATGCAGTAACTCCCACTCTTGCCCCCTCCCAGTCACTCACCACATTGAAAATAACAACTATACAGTTCTCTTTCACTATACCATAGTGTGCTTATGTTTGTAGTCAGACTATTTTACTTCACATTGAATTTGAACATTTCTTCCATTAATTGGTAAGTAATTTATTGTTAGGATGTGTATCATTGAATTATGTGAACATTCAACTTTTAAGGTAATATTTGGCTTCCCATTTTTCCTACTATGAATAATACTGCCATCAGTATTGCTATACATGACTTTTGGTGCTAGTATGGATTTGTTTAGTTTGTATATATACCTAAGAGTAGAGTTATCTTCAACTTTACAAGATACTGCCAACTAATTTTCAGAAGCGATAATACCAATTTTCACCCCCAGTAGACGTATATATTACTAACACATTGTCTAATTAGACTTTTATTTTTAAATCAAAACTGGTATTTCACTATGGTTTAATTTTAATTTCTATGAAAATTAATGAAATTGAAGAGCTTTTCATTTATATTTCAGGCCCTTGAATATCCTCTTTAGTGAAGTAAAGCCTAGTATATTGTCTTTTTCCTATTAATGAGTTCTTTATTTATTCTAAGTAAATATTCTTTGTCAACCATATGTATTTCAAATATGTATTCTTTTTAGTGGCCTGTGTTTTCACTCTCACTAAGGTGTATTTTGAACATCACCAAAGTTCTTAATCTTAATGTTGTCCGATTTACCTTTTTCTTTTTTGTTTGTTTTTTTGTTTGTTTGTTTCGTAGCCAACTCTTGTGTGCTGGTTTAAAAACTAACTTTGTGTATCACAATTTCATGAAGATACTATGCTGTAGAAGCTTTATTGTTCTATCATTTTATTCAGATCTACAAATCAATAGGGATGTATGAGGTATGAAGTGTGGTTCAAGTTTCACTTTTTTTTAATAGATATGCAGTATCTTTTATTTAAAATATTATCCTTTCCAAAGGACTTTAGTATCATCATCATATGTTAAGTGCACTTACATGCTGAGAACACTTTCTGGAATTTCACTTTGGTTATATTTAATTGATAATATCTGTCTATTCATTTGACAATAATAAACTCTATTTTAAATTATATAGGGTTTGGCATGTGGTAGGGTAGGACCTCAAAGTTTATTCTTCCCCGTGAAGCATTTAAAAATCAAATAAAATCAAAACAGGCCTCTTTATGCAAAAACAATATTACAGGAAATACAGATGACAAAAAGATAAATTAAATGACATCAGAAATAAGCAATATGAAAAATTCATGACATGAGAAACTGTATAAGACAAATGATTCAGTTTTATCAACAAATAATTTAGAAATGAATAAGAAAATGGGGGAATGTACAGATTAAAATGAGACCTAACACATAAGAATGTAATATTTTCAGTTTATTTGAAGCAGATTTTACCAAATTGGGTTTGTGTGCACATGCATGCATGCATGTGTGTGTGTGTGTACATATGATATGAAAAGGAAATTTTGAACAAAGTCCAGATTTTTATGTTATCACAATTACTGTCAGATTTTAGTTGTGAGATCAATGTTATATTTCTGCTTTTGTGTTAAAGAAAAATTCTTGTGTTTTGGAGCTACATACTGAGGTACTTATGGATGAAATAATACACATAAAATTGGCTTCAAAATAATACCCTGGGTAAAGTGGTATTGGATAAGATTTTCAATGAAATGCAATAGAATTCTGAGTTGATAAGGGAGAGCTAGATGAGTGAGCATTGAGCATTCATTGAACCTTCCTCTCTACTTTTGTGCATGTGTTAAATTTTCCAGTATAATATTGGCTGGGTACTGGAAATGTATATCCTGATGCACAGATGGTCTCTTAGAAAAATTTTTTAAAAAGACACTTCTTGATTCAGCAGGAATTATATGCTACACTCGAGTAAATGTAAAATAGAAAAAAAATTAAGAAATGAAATAGAAATAAAAGTGTGCAATGCATATCTTGTCTTTCAGGGACCCCACCCTAATTTTTCTTATACAGAGACCTTGCTTGAGATGCATGCCTCAAGCAAGGTAAAGCAGAATACTCCTACAGAATATTATGACACAGATCTTGGATAAGATTACCACTTGTTATAATGGCAGAAGAGCTTGTAGAATAAAAATTAGCATTGCTGCTGTACATCATGTCCAGAAATTAGCAAGAACTGGTCTAAGAGATGAAGAGAGGGAATGGTATCAGAACAATCTTTTGATCTTTTATATCCAGTCATGCTTAAAATTCCGTTTGAAAATAATTTCTCTTTTTTTAAGTTATCTTGCGTTAGGATTCTCTTACTTTCCATCCAAAAAAAAATAACAAATATGGGGTAATTATACCTAATGATGGAGACATTTGATTAAATTACTTGAGACAGATCTTGTAAATCAACTAGTATACAAACTGTACCTGGATGGAAGGGACTAGACAAAAGTACCTATCAAATCAGACACAGGAAAGTGAAAAGATATAAGGTAAGAGACAGTAAGAGGCCCAGAATGATTGGCTAAATGAATTGACAAGAATATTGTCAGTGAGTGCACCAGCTGCCTTAAGGGTACACGATCATGAAGAATGGCTAAAAATCTATGTAGTACAATCTATATATAGGCATCTTAGATATATTAAACTTTTAATTGCTGAATAAGCCAAAACTAAAAATATGATCCTTGAAACACATGGGAAAAATAAGTCATGAAAGTCAGAATAGGAATAAGTGAAACTAGAGAGAAGAGCCTTAATCAGAATTAATACAATTTATTAGCCAGTCTGACAGAAACTTCTCATTTCTGTAGTGAGCAGGAAGTGAGAGATTATATTAGAATGATAGTTTAATAAATTTTTATTTCTTTGTACTTTTCAAAGCATATTCAAATCAAATATAAAAATTGTATACACCATTTTTTCTGATGGGCATAATCAATCCTTCGATACTCTGATTTTTAATGTCCAGTATAAAAGCAAAGCAAAGAAAATCTCATTCCAGTTAATTTTATACATCAAAATTTATGAATTTGGAAGCTTTTAAATTATTATTGAAGAGTCAGAATTTTAATGCCAAGATTTGTAAGAGCATACAAATATCACACTTTATGGTAATTATGGTATGGTGCCTTGATAAGGCTCATTTCTGTTGGCTATGCTGTATATTATAGTAAATACAGAGTCCACTCTGATTACTCCAGAAGATAATTAATCATTTGCTTGATTAAGTGAAGTAACATTTCAAACAATCATTGAATTTATTTGGGTTGATCTGTGCATGTGTTGTGTGTTTGTTTTGCAATAGTATTCAGTGTTTGCTCGGGAAATGAAAAAATAAATGTGCCTCAAAGAAATAGTGTTTTAAATGTAAACTTGCTGACAAAAATACATTGCTGTTCCAAATGAAAAGGTATTTGTACTTTAACAATTTATGCATGGAAATTCTCATTTCCACTTGTACAGGTAAGAAGAACTTAGCTTCATTCCATTTTCTGAATTTCCCAACTATTTCAATCAAAATAAGCTAGCTTTTTTAAATTGTTTTCTTCCATATTCTTCAAAGTTACCACTGCAAGTTTCTATAGATTATCTTTCTAACAATCCTATTTTAATGGATTATTCTACATGTACTCAACACTGATATAGTTTCTCATCATTAAAAAGAAAGAAAAATGAAAAACCTTGATATTGATATTTTGAAGCCCTCATTCAAAGTTTGTTCTAAGTGAACTAAATATTTCTCTATTTGCAGAAAGACACAAATTTCTCCTTACATAGCTTTTGCTTAATTTCCCAAAAAGACTCAAATCAAACACATCTAATCATTCCTAAGAAAGTTTTAAATTACTTCTCATATTGTTATCAAATTACATAATGTATTCCTTAACATGCAGATCACAAATTCAAAGGTCTCAATAGGGATTGATGTTGTCTTTCCACCTGGGACCATTTGACAAAGTCTAGAGGCATTTTAAATTGTGAGGTGAGGATTGGGGGATCTGCTATTACCATCAAGTGGGTAGAGGCAGGGATGCTGCAAAGCATCCTGTAATACACAGGAAAGCCCCCACAACAAAGCAAGTCTATTCCAGCCCAAAAAGACAATGGTACTGTGACTGCAAACTTGTCTACAGGTCCCATGCAGGTAACATGAAATGAATTGGGACTAGTGAAACATAAAACTTTTTTTTAAACTATTGTAATAAAAAATGAAATGTGCATTCGCATTACACATGGCAGGTGACCTTGATGTTGGTCTCATGGAATCAAAGGAGTGGTATGAACCCAGGCAAACAAGAGTGTACTCTCACAGATTAGAGGGAACAATGCTCCTCTGAACCCACTGCTTCTAGGCATACCTTGACGTAGCCATATATTGTCTGGCTTTTAGAGAAACAAAAATGTTTTATGACCTTAATTTTTAAATGCTGGCAACTAAGCCACAAATGTTTTGTTCTCTTTGTTTTGTTGTTAGGATGATATATGGCAGAACTTAATACAGCAGAATTTATAGAGGTCTTTGGTAACTATTAAAAACAGTGTCAGTGTCTTATTGGGACTAAAGATTAAAAAATCACACCAAGAGGAAATAATATATAAATAAGAATAGGTAATAAATGCAAGAATGATCATACATTTGGAGATGAGATGAAAAAGATCCTGTTTCTTTTTAGGTCAGAACATCATGTACTGGTTATATATTAGATACATATATATACACACACACCCACATATACATACAATTGCAACTTATAGAGGTAAATGTTACACTGTATCATATGGTGAATACTAATGCTATCAGAGTGATATCTATAGCTTGATGGTCCCATAATATTTATAAAATATATAGTAGTCCTTGGACAAGTTTATGAATATTCATTATAGGCAGTAACAGCCAAGCCAAATCCAGTTAAATTTAATTTTACATGTGTATTACATTTTAATTTACTTTTCATTATGCTAAAATTATCTTCCTATGGATAAAAATATATCAGAAGATATATTAATATGTTATGACAGTCATTTGAGGGGGAAAACCAACTAATTGAGAAAAATAAAAATAATAAAGTAATCTAAAAAAAAATGAATTATTAATTGTAGAATTAATATTTGGTAGACAAGAGTATAGACTTTCATTTTTGTATCATTATTTAACTGAAAAATAACCTGAGTTTCTTGCTGCTTTCTTTAGCAGTTGATTTTGCACAGCTGCAGCCATTAGTGTTTTAATATGCTAATCAACCAAAATTAGAACTTGACCCAGAAAAACTTGCTTCCAATTATCAGCAGTAATAGACTTGTTATTGATTTCAATATGTGACAATTTCATAGCCACATCTTTTTCTAAGAGTTAAAATACTATTTATTATCCAATAAAAGTATCTTTCAAACTGTTTACAGGGTTACACTAGTGTCCATCAAAATGCTAAATGCTTCCATTGTCCATTAAAATTCAATAATCTTCATAGTTTTACCTTTCTAAACATTAGCAGTTCACATTAGTATATTTTAAAAATCCAATAAATACTGCACTAAACAAAATTATCTTTTTATCATGCTGTTTTAAAATATATTTGGTGACAACAGCTTTATTTATTCTCAAACATAACCTATCAATATCCCCAGAGTCATGAGATGCTGCTGTTCTTGACCTTCACATTTAAGAAGAGAATCAGTTCTTTAAAATATACCTATTAATGGCAAAGTTGTGTGTGTGTGTGTATGTGTGTGTGTGTGCACACTTATGTGCCTTGATTATGATGTTGTTTCCCTTCCCTGGTGAGCAGCCATCACAGGAAGGCATAAAGTTAAAGCCATCATATTTAAACCCTAAAATGAATTTTTAAAAAAATTTGTTTGGGATTTTATTTTTGTTTTTGTTTTATTTTGCTTTTGAGCAATGCCACCACTCAACTATGAATTTCTTTATCCCCGTTCTCCCAGAATCAGAAACTCTCTATTGTGTAATAGGATTTGGTCAAGAACAAGGAGATTTCTAACAAGACTCCAGCAGCCATGGCATAAGAGGAGTCAGGAAAATCACATGTAAGAGAAAGCTTAAAGGATTTTGTGGGAAGGGGGCAAGATGGTGGCATAGAGAAGAGAAGAATTTCGTTAGTCCCCTGGAGCAATTAATAAACAACCAGGAACAACTAGTAAATAATTTGGAATAACTGCTGGGGGACAACAATGACTGTCCACACATCATACACCTACGTGGATTGAAAGGAATGCCCGAGATTGCAGCAAAAATTCTGTAAGTAAAAACTGCATAACTGCACCAGGAGCCCCCACTCCACATGGCAGGCTGAGCTGCAAAACCTTGATGTGGTAGAAAGCAGCATTCCCAAAGCAAGCAAATATAGCTCAACCTAGCTCCAACTGGGGTTTTAATTAAATACAAGCTACAAACCCCTAACAAGCAGACAGAGGCTTTTAGCAATGACTGACCTTAAAGAACCAGAAGACTCCTCTGTCCTGGGAGGGGGAGTCCAGAAGAACAGGTGTTACCTCTGGACAATGGGTGAACCTAGGGGACCATGGACTGGTTCTGAAGGGGCTTTCTGTCCCTTTCTCTGTCTCTTAACCTGAGGGGCTCAGTGGAGATAGCTCCAGCCATTTTCAGTTCCCAGCATTCTGACCAAGACAGGGGTGGAGATAACAGAGTCAGAGAGATAAAGGAGCTATTCAAATGCAGATGATAGCTCTGTAGGGGGTGTATCTTCCCTAAAAGGAGGGAGATGGGTCCCAAATCTACTAATTGTCTTCCTTTCAGAACCAGACACCAGAGCCTGGGGGAAAACAGGCGAAAAAGAAACTAAAGGGGCTACATCTCCTCACACCAGTCAGAAGTGACAGGCTGAGAGGTGCCACATGCTGGACAGGTTAGAAAAAGCACAGTGGTTAGAGACCTCACAGGAATGTCTGTCAATCTCTAAGACACACCCGCAGGAAGACTTGAAACTGAATATGACCCTATTCAGAGATCTGAACTGGTTCTGGCATGGAAAAAATCTTATTGGGGTAACCAATGAAACCAGATGCCTAGACAACAGAAAAATACAATCTACTCTAGGAAAAAACAAAGATATGGTCCAGTCAAAGGAACAAACTTACACTTCAATCAAGATACAGTTTAGATATAATTTCATTGAAACAAAACAATCTATTAAAGATTTTCAAAGATTTATGCTAAATCAAATCAAATACCAAATCAATGAGTTCAGGGAAGATATGGCAAAAGAGATGAAGGCTATAAAGAAAACACTGGTCAAACATAAGGTAGAAATAGAAAGTTTGAAAAAATAACTGGCAGAATCTGTAGAACTGAAAGGCAAAACACAAGAGATGAAACAGAATATGGAGACATGTAACAGCAGATATCAAGAGGCAGAAGAAAACACTCAGGAACTGGAGAACAAGACACCTGAAATCCTACACAAAAAAGAAAACATAGGGAAAAGAATGGAAAAATATGAGCAGTATCTCAGGGAATTGAATGAAAACATAAAGCATGTGAATGTACATGTCATCAGTGTCCCAGAAGGAGAAGAGAAGGGAAAAGGGGCAGAAGCAAAACATAGAGCAAACAATCAATGAAAATTTCCCATCTCTTATGAAAGACATAAAATTACAGATCCAAGAAGTGCACCATACTCCAAACAGAATAGATCTGAAGACACATTTAATAATCAGATTACCAAATATCAAAGGAAAAGAGAGAATTCTGAAAGCAGCAAGAGAAAAGCAATCCATTACATACAAAGGAAGCTTTATAAAAATATGTGTGGATTTCTTAATAGAAACCATGGAGGCAAGAAGGAAATGGTGTGGTATATTTCATATAATGAAAGAGAAAAACTGCCAACTAAGAATCCTATATCCAGCAAAACTGTCCTTCAACTATGAGGGAGAGTTTAAAATATTCTCTCACAAAGAGACAATCAGAGAATTTGTGAAAAAGATACCTGCTCTACATGAAATACTAAAGGGAGCACTACAAACAGATAGAAAGGAGAAGAGTGAGAAGTTTGAAACACAAATTTGAGTGATGATACCACAGCAATGTAAGTACACTGAACAAAGATGACTGTGAATATGGTTGAAAGAGGAAGGTTAGGAGCATGTGGGACACTGGAAGGGAAGAGGAGAGATAAGGACTGGGACTGTATAACTCAGTGAAACCTCAAGTGCTCACCAATTGTGATAAAATGTACAAATATGTTTTTACATGAGGGAGAACAAATGAATGTCAATCTTGCAATGTGTTAAATATTAGGTGGTATTGGGGAAAAATAAAATCAATGCAAACTAGAGACTATAGTTGATGGAAACATTGTACTATGCTTCCTTTAATGTAACAAAGGCAGTATACCAAAGCTAAATGCCTATAAGAGGGGGACATAAGGGAGGGGTATGGGACTCTTGGCATTTATGATGTCTGACTCTTTTATTCTACCTTAGTTTAATTCTGTCTTTCCTTTTGTTGCTTTTTATCTGTCATGTTGTTTTTTTCCATTCTTTTTCTTTTTCTTTTGTCTCTCTACCTTCTTTGACTCTTCCTCCTTCTTTGTGGAAGAAATTAAGATGCCCTTCTATAGATATAGGTAATGGTGGTGAATATATAAATATGTGACTATACAGGGAAGCATCAATTGTTTACTTAGAATACAAGGTATGGTGGGTGAACAAAACTGTCTTAAAAATGGGTGGGTTGGGAGACCCGAGACATCCCACAGCTAATACCCGGACGACGCTGAGCGATCCTATTGGAAAAGGACGACATGAGCTATTGGGGACGACGGGGACAGGCTTCTGGCTGGGACCGCGACAACACTTCAACTGTTTACATAGATGGCAACTGCAAAAATAATGGAAGAGATGGTGCACGAGCAGGATTCGGAGTCTCCTGGGGACCTAACAATCCTCTAAATGTAAGTGAGAGGGTTTCTGGACGGCAGACAAACCAGAGAGCTGAACTGCAGGCAGCCCACAGAGCAATTGAACAAGCAAGGAGCCTCAACATGGATAAACTCACTATTAAAACTGATAGCAAGTTTGTCGTCAGAGGCATGACAGAATGGATTGATAACTGGAAAGAAAATGGATGGAAAACAGCCTCCGGAAGGGATGTTGTCAACAGAGCAGATTTTGAGAGGATTGATCAAGCTTCCCAAGGAATGGATATTCAGTGGAAGTATGTTCCTTCTCATTCCGGCATCAGAGGCAATGAAGACGCTGATAGACTGGCCACAGAAGGATCTAGAAAATAAGAACTTTCCTCATAGGAGTTACTGTCCTCTTGGAGAGCTGTATCTGCTGACACCCATTTCCAAAACCATCCTGCCATGAGCATCTCTATGTGTAGAACTTTTCTGCTCACCTTTACTTGTTTCTACCTTTTTCTGTTGCTGATAGTACCAACCTCTTTGTCAAGTACAGTGTAATAAAAGCAAACTTCCTGCTCAGCAACTGGTTGCTTCATGCTTATCTAGACAGGCAGATTTTGAGGTTCAGTTCTGAAGCTGTTTGCTTCATGCTATGAATTACTACATGTTATTTTGTTGTACTGCCAAAAATATTTCCAGAAATTCAATGAAGTGTTGATTCAAAAATATTTTTCAAATGCTTTGGGCTTATCTGATGAAAAGAATGAACGATAAAGTCGATGCCACATTTAAAAAATTATTCCTGTGGAACAAGAGGGAAAGCCCCTGTTATTTTTCACATCTAGAGTCTGCGTTAGTCTGAATTTGAGTCTCATCTCTTTCACTAATAAATGAAATGCTTCAGTATCTAAAAAAAAAAAAAAAAAAAAAAAAATGGGTGGGTTGATGAAGAAAGCTTGAGGGCACTATATTGAATGAAATAAGTCAGACACATAAAGACATATATTGCATGGTTTCACTGAAACGAACTAATTATAATATGTAAACCCATAGACATGAAATATGTTACCAGGATATAGAACAAGGCTAAAAAATGGGGAGTGGTTGCTTATTATGACCAGAATGTTCAATGAGGCTGAACTTAAGTGTTTGGAAATGGACAGAGGTGATGCTAGCACATTAATGTGAGAATAACTAACAGTGCTGAATGGTGTGTGAGTGTGGTGGAAAGGGGAAGCTTAGAGTTATGTATGTTACCAGAAGGAAAATTGGAAGTTAAAAGATGGGAATGTATGAAACAGTGAATCTTGTGGTGGACAAAGTCTATGATTACCTATACAAATATTAGAAGTCTCTTTCATGAACTAGAACAAATAAATAACACTCTAGCTAGAAGTTAATAATAGAGGAGTATATAGGGAAAAATATTCCTATTGCAAACTATGTACTACAGTTAGTAGTATTTTAACATTCTTTCATCAACAGTAACAAATGTACTATACCAATACTACAAGTCAATAATGGATGGGGATTTTTAGAGGTAAGGGAGGTTTGAGTTTTCTTTTTTGTCTTTACTTCTTTTCTGGAGTAATGAAAATGTTCTAAAAATTGAAAACAAAAATAATTGTGGTGATGGATGCACAGCTGTATGATAGTACCATGGGCGATGGATTGCACATTTTAGGTCTTTGGATAATTGTATGTTATGTGAACAATCTCAATAAAATTAAATTAAAAAAATAAAGGATTTTGTTTTCTGGGAACAATGTATCTTATATTAAAAGAAAACAAATAGGAATTTCAGTAAGAACAACCATATAAAAATAAATATTTTTGTAACCCAGTTGGTTGAATAGTAGTACCCAAACATAAAGTTCCCATCCAGTGATGGCTCATACCCATTCTCATCATGTGCATGTCTTCCCAACATCATGTTCAATGACACCATACTGGTTAGTTTGAAATAAGGAACAGATATCAGAAAATGCTACAAATAATTTCCATTTTCCCCCAGAAATCCAGTTTACAAGCATAATACTAATTTCTCCTGATAATAATTTTAATTGCTCTACAGTAGTGGTTCTGAAAGTGTACTACCCATAGAAGCAGCATCAGGTCATCAGGAAACAAATTCTTGTATTGAATTCCACATATACTGAATCAGAATATCTGGGAAAGATCCAGCAATCTGTGCTTTAGAAAGCATTTGGGTTATTGTGAAGCACACTAAAGTTTGTAAAACACATATCTAAAGAGACACTTAAACATCTAAAGAGACACTCATATAAGTGTATATGAGAGAGAGGGGTGGAGGGGGAAATTGTGTATTTTATGATGAATAACGAGAATTTATTTTGTAGGTCCAGGAAAAGCATTGGTTACTGTACAAATTTTCTCAGGAACTTTTTATAACATGTAAATGTTTAATATAGACATTTTTATAAGACGTGTGTATATTTAGGTGGCCTTGGTTACACTGGAACATGAGACATTTCTTCATTTTCACATTCCTGGGAGACTTAATTCTGCTACAGTTTCTATGACAAATTGTATGTGAGTTATACTCTTTCCTAAGGTGTGTCTATTCCTAATATTTAGGTTCCTAAATGGAAGAAAGATGAACTAGAAAGAATTCTGGGCTTGGATTAGAATACAGGGCTTTGAAAAATGCTTCTTTTTTATGTAACAGTGGATAAACTGTTTCTCATCTATAAAAGAGCTTATGATATAAGAATCAAATTATTTTCTAAAATATAACATATTGTTAATATAATAGCCATATTGCATTTCAACATTTTGAAAATTTCCTTTTGTGTGAAAGCCAGTATAAAATGAGCTGCATGTTGCTTTTCTTCAGTGCTGGGGAAGTCATGTAAATAGCAGCCATCACCCAGCTCTCACCTACCCCTCCTTTTCTCTTCCTGCTTGTTTGCCTGCAAGTGTTTGATATATTTCCATTTATGCTTGTTATGCTATGTTTATATTTGTAAGAGACTTCTGGCAGCCAAAGGGGAAGTTAAATCTTATCCAAACCAGCTGCTTCACACAGCATCATGTTGTTCTTGGCAGAGTTCCTTACCCTGCCAAGTGCATAAAAGCCCAGCACGCAGGCAGTGCAGGTGTCACTCATCTCTGATGCAAAGTGAGGCATGTGGAGCTGCCAGGATCAGTCACAATTGGTCCCTAATCTCTGATGAAAAATGGGGTTTGTGGAGCTGCCATCTACTGGAACTCAAGCAATTGGCCTCTGTAGGGGACCACCTGTGGTGAGATCTTTTCCCTGTTCTTTTGGACACTTTGCACTGTATAAATAATAAAGTGGTCATTTGAGGGAAGTTTTTGTTATGCCTGTGTCTGAGATGCAATTCATTCCATATCCAGATACATTCAAAAGCACAATAAAGGGAAAACAACAACAAAAAATCCTGCTGGCTTTTTAAGAAGTAATCTACAATATGCATTTACTGCATAGAAATGTCTAAAATCACATTATCTATATTTGATATTAAACAATGAATTACTGGCCACTAAATAAATATTTTCTCCTAAATAAATAAATTCTATTTCTAAGAGGCATGATTTCCTCCATTCTATTTGTTAGTCAAGATTTAAGAGTTCTGAATGCAATCTACATTCTTAAAATATAAAATTAAGTTGCCTGTTCTCATTTGATGCCAAATTATGAAATATTAATAAGTTACCATTTATATTTCACCAATCTCTATTTTCATCCCATGGATATAATTCAATTTAAAATCTGAATTGCTTAGTGTAGCTTTTGAGGGAAATACAAGAAACAATTTTCTTGATGCCCTGAAATATGACTGAGATATAAAACATGCTGTACTACTTCCTCTGAAGTCTTGAATTTTCCAGGCAGATGTCACTTCTTTCTATTCCAGTGGTTGATACCATGACCTATAGAAAAACATTACTTCAGATTAGATCCTGTGTCCACTTCTAATTAGCCATATCAATTTGGCTGAGTTTCTCAACTATGTGCCTCAATTTTGTTATTTTTACAATAGACACAATAATAATATCTATCTCAAAATACTGTTGCAAGGTTTTGATGGTATAATCCATGATATAGTGGATTATAGTAATGTCTGAAATACAATAAACACTCAATAAATAATATCTGTTTTTCTAATATTCTCTATTTTTCAATTTTATAATAGATCATCATAATAACTAACTTAAAAGAGGAATCATATTTAATCTACATAGAAGTAGAAAAAGAACCAATAAAATCCAATATCATTTCTGATTAAATAAATAACCCTAGCAAACCTGGACTGGAAAAGAACTTCCTCAACTTAACAAAGGCCACCTATGGAACATCAAAAGCTAACATCATATTTAATAATGAGAGACCAAATGCTTTCTTCAAAATATCAGGAAAAGTTAGGGATTTTGCCATGCTTACTTCCATTTGACATTATACCAGCAATTCTAGCCATGACAATTAGTTTAAAAATAATAATAGTATCCAAATTGGAATGGAAGAAGTAAAACTCTGTCTATTCATAGGCAATATGGTCTTCTATATACGATGCCTGAGATAATCACCCCCAAAACTACTAGAATAAACAAATGAGTTTGTAAAGTTTACAGTACATAAATTTCAATGTAAAATTAATTTTATTTTTATAAACTGTCTGTAGCAGTTTATTAAAGCTGCCAAAATGAAATATACCAGAAATGGGTTGGCTTTTACAATGGGGTTATATTAACTTACAATTTATAGCCCTAAGTCCAGGAAAATGTCCCAATTAAGACATCAACAGGACAATACTTTCTCTGAAGAAAGGCTGCAGGCATCTGGGGTTCCTTTGTCAGTTAGCAAGGCACATGGCCAGTGTCTGTTGGTACTTCACTCCTGAGTTTCATTGTTTTCAGATCTGGTTCAGGTGGCTTCCTCTGTGGATTCTCTCTTAGCTCTTCCTGGGCTTTTCTCTCACTAAGATCTTTGGGTGTTTTTATCTTGGATGCTGCATGCCCTCTCTAAGCTTTCTCAGATTTCTCTGTTCTTTATCCTCTCATAAAGGACTCCAGTAAAAGGATTAAGACCCATCTTGAATAGGCTATGTCACATCTCAACTGAAATAACCTAAACAAAATGTCCCACCTACAACAGGTCTGCACCCATAACAATGGATTAAAAAGCAAACAAACAAACAAACAAACAAACATGGCTTTTCTGGGGTACATAACAGCTTAAAACCAGCATATTGGCAATGAACAATCAAAAATAAAATTAAAAATCAATGCATTTTACAATAGTATGAAAAATATGAAGTACTTAAATATACATTTATTTACCTAAATAAGTAAAACACATGTACAGTGAAAATTATAAAATATTTCTGAGAGAAGTTTTTAAAAAGCCTAACTAGATGGAAAGATACATATTGATCATGGTTAGGAAGACCGAATATTATTAAGAAAATGTCTGCAGGCTCTTTTGAAACAATTTTCCAAGATAAATTTAAATTTCATATTGAAATACAAAGGACTTAAAGAGCAAAAACAAATTTAAAAATATGAACAATATTGAATGACAAATCCTACCTGATTTCAAGACTTATTATAAAGCTACAGTGTTAAAAAGAGTGTTACATTGTATCTATAGATAAATGGAACAGAATATTGGGTCTAGAAATAGACCCACATTTATAGGGACAATTGATTTTTCACCAAGATGATGGCAGTTTTGTGGAGAAAAATGTCCTTTTCAAAACAAATGTCACTGGAACAATTTGACATCCTTATGTAAATAAGTAAACTTTAATCCATACTTCTTCCCAAATGTAAACATTTACTCAAAATGATCATATACCTAATTACAAGCTATCAGTTTATTTCTAGCTCCAAATCCACCCTTCTTCACCAGCTCTGCAACAGTGGAATTAGACACTTTGGACATTCTTTCTTTGCAGTAGGCACAATGCAAACATTTCTCAATAGAGGACATTAGACACACCTGCTGGGTAAGACATCGACACATGCTAAGTGGCCATCTCCCAGCCTTGACCCACCTCACCTCCTCTTATATTGTTATGTTTTTATTACACAACCTGGGGAAGATGTTAAATCTATTTTTTTAAAAAAGGCCGAGCAGATCATAAACCTGAAAACCCAGACCAAGCAGCACCAGATGCTAATCAAGGATGGAATTCTCAGTGGCAGGAACCTCTCCCTGCCAGGGTGGATAAATACCATACTCAAATACTATAGAAATGTTTCTCTTCTCTGACACAGGTATGGTGTGTGGAGTTATCATCTACTGACCCCAACCCTAGCAGTTTGGCCTTCCCAGAATATCAGCCACAATGAGATTTCTTTTCCTGCTCTTTTGGACACTTTGTGTTATGTACGTAATAAAGCAGTCACTTTCTGAAAATTTCTGTTGAGTCCTAAATCTCTGTTGCTATGATGCCCCAAGTAGCAACTCTCTCCACAACTTTCAAGAAGAATGATTTCCATTATATTAACTTGTTGCTTTACTGAACATCTGCCAGGTAAACAACTGTGAAGAGGTTAAATCACATCATGCAGCCTCATACTCAGAAGGTACTTCAGCAAGTGGTCACCTCTGTTCCGTTGTACCAACTCAGGAACCACACATCTCAGGTTTCACCCAGCCTTGTAGATAAACAAATTATCTCTGAGCACTTAAGCAATGGTCTTGGGCAACTTATCTAATGCAGAGATGGCTCATGTCTTCCCAGCGAAGACTATATCTGGCCAAAGTAAACAAAAAACATTGAAGTCTATGCCTGTCCAAAGCAAACAAAAAATCTCTGCTATCTAGTAAACTGCAATCACACTATCTTGAACAATTTCTGAATCCTAGCTTTGGAGTTAGAGCTCCCTTCAAAGTTTGTTCCTTCCTTTTGTATTTTCCCTCAATTTCACAGCATAGTATTCTTTAGCGTTTTCTTTGAACCTATATAATTACCCTCTATTGTAGTTAATCATTCTTTTTATGTACTTTCCACTTTCAAATTACTGAACAGTTTAGGTATTGTAGTTTTATCCTGACTGACAAAAATTTTGTACCAGAAGCACTTCCTACAGATAGATCTAGAAAAAGGGGATTTGGGAATAGTATGGTTATTTCTTTGGGCTGAGCACAGTGGTGAGCACTTTGCTGGTGGAAAATGGGTTATTAGTGGCAAGCAGTGGTATCACAATTAAATAAGCTATCACCTGTGGTTGACTGTGAAGAAGTAACAACCGTAGCAATATCCTTGGGAGTCCAAATGTCTCCTGCACCTGACAGTTGTTACAGTGATAACAATTATAAATATCATGGTCTGGAATGGATCATTTTTAAATTCAATTTTATTGAAATTGATCACATACCATACAATTATCCAATGTGCACAATCAATTGCCCACAGTACTATCATACAGTGATGCATCCAATATTCCAGAAAAGAAATAAAAATAATAAAGAAAACTCAAATCCTCCCATTCCCCTAACCCCTCTCCCTCCATTATTGACTCATGGTATTGGTATAGTACATACATTACTTTGAAGAAAGAATGTTAAAATTCTATCAACTATAATACATAGTTTGCAATAGGAATATTTTCCCCTATATACCCCTGTATTATTAACTTCTAGTTAGAGTGTCATACATTTGTTCTAGTTCATGAAAGAGATTTCTAATATTTGCACAATCACAGACATTTTCCACCACAATATTCACTTTTTTATAATTCCCATCATTTAACCTCCAACTTTCCTTCTGGTGAATACATAACTCTTAGCTTCCCATTTCCACCACATTCACACACCATTCAGCACTGTTAGTTATTCTCACATTAATGTGTTACTATCACCTCTGTTCATTTTCAAACACTTAAGTTCAACCCAGTTAATCTTTCTGTTCATAATATGCAACCATTCCCCTTTCTTTAGCCTTTTTTGATATCCTGTGACATAAATTTCATGTCTATGAGTTTACATAATATAATTAATTCATATCAGTGAGACCAGACAATATTTGCCCTTTTCTGTCTGATTAATTTCACTCAATATAGTGCCCTCAAGGTTTCTTCATCATCCTGTTTTTTGTTTTTGTTTTTGTTTCTAAGACAGTTTGTTCACCCACCATACATTCCATCCTTTGTAAACCATCAATGGTTTCCTGGGTAATCATGTATTTATGCATTCACCACTAACACCACTGTCTATAAAAGGACATCTCCATTTCTTCCACAAAGGAGGAGGCAGAGTCAAAGAAGGTAGAGAGACAAAAGAGAAAGAAAAAGAAAGATAAAAAATGGCAGCTCAAAGGCAAGAAAAGGAAAGGGTTAAACTAAAGTACAATAAAAGAGTCAGACATCACTAATGCCATACCCCTAATTTATATCCCCCTCTTATAGGCATTTAGCTGTGGTATATTGTGTTTGTTACATTAAAGGAAGTGTAGTACAATGTTTCTGTTAACTATACTCTATAGTTTACATCGATTGCATTTTTACCCAATACCACCCCATTTTTAACACCTTGCAAGGTTTACATTCATTTGTTCTCCCTCTTGTAAAAATACATTTGTACATTTTATCACAATTGTTGAGCACTCTAGGTTTCACTGATTTATACAGTCCCAGACTTTATCTTTCCTCTTTCCTTCTGGTGTCCCACATGCTTCTAACCTTCCTCTTTCAACCATACTCACAGTCATCTTTGATCAGTGTACTTACATTGCTGTGCTACCATTACCAAAATTGTGTTCCAAACCTCTCACTCCTGTCTTTTCTGTCTGTCTGTAGTGCTCTCTTTAGTATTTCCTGTAGAGCAGGCATCTTTTTAACAAACTCCCTCATTGTTTGTTTGTGAGAAAATATTTTAAACTCTCCCTCATATTTGAAAGACAATTTTGTTGGATATAGGATTCTTGGTTGGCAGTTTTTCTCTTTCAGTATCTTAAATATATCACACCACTTCCTTTTGCCTCCATGGTTTCTACTGAGAAGTCCACAAATAGTCTTATCAAGCTTCCTTTTTATGTGATGGATTGCTTTTCTCTTGCTGCTTTCAGGATGCTCTCTGTCTTTGGCATTTGGTAATATAATTATTACGTGTCTTGGTGTATGTGTATTCAGATGTATTCTGTTTGTGGTATGCTGTACTTCTTGATTCTGTGATTTTATGTCTTTCATAAGAAATGGGAGATTTTCATTGATTATTTGCTCTATTATTGCTTCTGCCCCTTTTCCCTTCTTTTCTCCTTCTGGGACTCCCATGACATGTACTTTCATGTGCTTCATGATGTCATTCAATTCCCTGAGACATTGCTCATATTTTTCCATTCTTTTCCCTATCTGTTCTTTTGTGTGTAGGATTTCAGGTGTCTTGTTCTCCAGTTCCTGAGTGTTTTCTTTTGCTTCTTGAACTCTGCTCTTGTATGTCTCCATTTTGTGTTTCATCTCTTGTGTTTCGCCTTTCATTTCTATAGATTCTGCCTGTTGCTTTTTCAAAATTTCTATTTCTACCTTATGTCCACTAGTGTTTTCTTTATATCCTTCATCTCTTTTGTCATGTCTTCCCTGATCTCATTGATTTAGTTTTGATTTGATTTTGCATATTTCTATTAAACTCTCTAATAGATTTTTTCACTAAAGTGAAACAATATCTCAATTGTATCTTGATTGAGGTGTAAGTTTGTTCCTATGACTGGGCCATATCTCCACCCTTCCCAGTGTAGTTTGTAGTCTGCTGTCTAGGCATCTGGCTTCCCTGGTTACCCCCAATCAGATTCTCCCAGATTAGAATGGGTTCAGGTCTCAGAATGGGGTTGCATTCAGTTTCAAGACTCCCTGACTGTGTTTATTAGAAATTGACAACTGCCCTGTGAGGTCTCTAGTTGCAGTGCTTTTCCTAATCTGCCCAAAAGGTGGTGCCTTCTGGCCAGTCACTTCCAACTGGTGTAAAGAGGTGTGACCCCTTTAATTTATAACTTAGTTTGCTTCTGTTTTGACTGCTTTCCCCCAGGCCCTAGGGTCTGAGTTCTGAGGGGAGGGCAGACACTTGAGCTGGGACTCACCTCCTTCTTTTTAGGAAAGATACACCCCACTAAGGAGCTATCTTATGCATTTCAATAGTTTCTTTGTCTCTCTGACTGTCTTGGTCAGAGTGCTCTGAACTGAAAATGGCTGAGGTCCCACTGAGCCATTCAGATTGATAGAGAGTAAAAGGGAATTCACATCCAGTCCATGGTCCCCCAAATTGGCCCAGCAGTCAGATAGAGCAACTGGTTTTCTGGGCTCCCCCTCCCAGGTCACAGGTGTTTTCCTGATCTCTAAGGTCAGTCTCTAAATGTCTCTGTATTTTCTTTCTCTTCTTAATTATTTTTTTTTCCTTTCTGTCAGCCCCACATCGTTTCCACTGGAAGTGACCTCAGGGTACTTTGCTGCTTGTCTATGTTTGTAGCTTGCATTCAGCAGTCCAAAATTGTTAATTAAAACCCCCGTTGGAATTAGGTTGAGCTATATTCACTTGCTACTGACAGGGATTGCTGCTTTCTCCCACAGCAAGGTCCTGCAACTCAGCCTTCCATTGGGGGGAGGGGGCTCCCAGTGCAGTTTTGCTGTTTATACTTACAGATTTTATTGTGCAATCTCAGCCTTTCCACCTAATCCATGTTGGTGTATATGTTTGGACAGTCACAGTTGTCCCCCAGCAGTTGTTCCAGATTATTTACAAGTTGTTCCTGGTTGGTTATTAGTGGTTCTAGAGGACTAACTAAATTCCATACTTCTCTATGCCACCATCTTAGCTCCTCCCCCCGGAATGATTATTTTTTAGTACACTTTAGATTTTATTAAAAGAAAAAATATCAGTTCCTTTAACCTGCAGTTCAAGTTATAGTCAAAGAACCATGGAAGTACTAAAATAATCTCTTATTTCTTGTACACACATGCTGATATCACCAAAATTCAAATAAAAATGTGTGTCTTGATGAATTGAAACAATAGTTGAATTTACAGTGTTGCTAAGTTTCTAAAATGGAATCTAGGAATTTAAAGAGAAAACATGGTATTTTGAAACTTTGAAGAGGGGCTTCTTGTAATCAGATAAAACAGATAATCTTAAAAGATCAAGTCAATGAGTACCTCCTTTTCCAGGGGAAGTATATTGAACTCTGGAGTTTGAAAAGAGTATTCTTCCTCCACTTGAAAACCCTGTGATAAACTCCCTTTCATATCTTGCAAGTAGATGATCATTCTCCTCAACACCCATGGGAAATCCCACCTGGGGGCACCAGATGCATAAGTAACATCAAATCACTGCAAACTCCAGGAGAACTCCAGGTTCTCCAGTACACACCATGACCCAGGAGGAAACTGCTACACACCACAATAATTTTGAGTCTTTCCTAATACATATCATTAGAAATCTGATGAACATATATCATAATAGATTCTATATGCTAAGTTTGGTAAACTGTAACACTAAATTAGACTCAATAGATAGAGAGTTGTGTAGTTACAAGATATTCTCATGCAATTTTACATGGCTCTGTCAGTTGTCTTGTTTGGTTGACTGAAACATGTACTCAGTGGTGGCCTACATTCAATTGAGATGCCAGATAGTCTCTGCTACAAAGTGGAGGAGGGAATCCAAAGGCATAAATGGGAATTTGGGACTGCGATTATCGTGTCCAAAGTGCACAACTAGTTTTGAACTCTTTTCCATGAGGAGGCCCAGAAGACAATTTCTTCCCAGAGGTCCCAAGTAAGAATATCAACTATATCTTTTAAAAGTTCTATGGTTTCCCTTCTTTGCAGGGTAGCTATGACTATAGGGGATGTTGTCACTGAGATGAACTCATCAGTGAAACCATTTGCTTTTACCTAGCAGAACAACAGTATAAATTAGCAGTGCTGCCAGATTGTTATGTCAGTTCTCATTCTCTTTGTGGTAATACATTCTTCAGAAATATTGGTTGCCTTGACATTCCACAAAATATCTTACTGACCCACTATACGAATGACTTCATACAGATGATTAGCAAATAGCAGTAAGAAATTTAGATGTCTTAGTAATATGCAGACTAGGGTGTGGGAAATAAACGTCACAAAACTTCAAGGCCTGCCATCTTATTGATGATTCTGGAAGTTATTTGTGGCATATTGAGTTATCCCACAAAGGTGAAAGACAAGATAATACACCTAATATAACATATCATAACAAGGAGGCACAACCCTTTCTAAGATATTTTAGATTCTGAAGGTAACAAATACTACATTTCAGTATACTACTTTGACCTATTTAAGAGTTTTGAGTGGAGACCTGAGCAAGAGAATGCTATGCAGCAAGTTTAGGCTGAAATAAAAACAATTCTACAAGTTGGTCCTTATGATCTAGGAGATAAAATGATGCCAGAATTGTTCATTGCAAACAGGGATATTGTATAAAGTACTGTGCTGGTTTGGGTATATGATGTCCCCCACAAAAGCAGTGATCTTTTAATGCAATCTTGTTGGTTGGAAAATTTTGACTGAATGTTTCCATGGAGATGTGACCCTCTCAACTGTGGGTAAGAACTCTGATTAAATTATTTCCATGGATATGTGGACCCTGCCCATTCAGGGTGCATCTAACAGAAGTGTCGCAGTTGCCATCAGCCTTCCTTCAGTGAAGTTATCCTCTTGTTGATGCCTTAGTTTGGACACTTTTTTGACCTTATAACCTTAAATTTGTAACTGAATAAATCCCCTCTATAAAAGCAATCAATTTCTGGTATTTTGCATATGGCAGCATTAGCAAGCCATAACAAGTACCAATAAAAAATTACAATGTATAACTCTAATACTTTGGGTATATCTATGCTTTCTTGCACAGACAACTATTCTCATTCTGTGAAATAGATTATGACCCATTAATAGGCCTTGGTAGAGGGTAAACATCTAACTATGAGATGTTAGGTAACAAAGCAGCCTGAGCTTTGCATCATGAAATTTCCTAAGTTAGCAAATCTACAGACTCTACACTTGGTTTTCCACTGTTTCCAAAAGAGAAGTAGCCCTTGAGAAACAGCAGTTCTCTTGCCCATGTACTATCTCAGTTTATATTTATCAGTGAATATTTTAAACTCCTCATTTTTGAAGAAGAGTTTTGTTGCATAAAGAATTTTGGCCTGATAGTTTTTCTCTTTCAGTACCTTAAATTTTTCATAACACTGCCTTCTGGCCAACATGAATTTTGATGAGAAATCAGCACTCAGTCTTATTGAGAATTCCTTGATTGTGATGAATCACTTATCTCTTACTGTTCTCAGAATTTGATCTTTATCTTTGGCATTTGACATTCTGATTAACATGTGCCTCAGTGTATGTGTATTCACATTTATTCTGTTTAGAGTACACTGCACTTCTTGGACATTTATGTTTATGTCTTTCATAAGAGTTGGGAAGTCTTTGGCTATTATTTCCTTAAATATTCTTTCTTTCCCTTTTCCCTTTTCCTTTCCTTTTGGGACACTCTTGATGTGTATGTTTGAGCACCTAATGTTGTCACTCAAATCATTGAGACAGTGCTAAATTTTTTCCATTCATTTCTCTATCTGTTCTTCTGTAAGATTTCAATTGTCCTGTCTTCTAGTTCACTGAAACTTTCTTTTGCTTGGTAAAATCTTCTATTGTGTGCATCTAGTGTATTTTTAATCTCTTCTATTGTGAATTTCATCCAAGTAATTTCTGTTATGTTTATGTTTAAAGCATTCAAATTCTTCGTCTTGTTCACCCAGTGTCTTCTTAATATCCTTCATCTATTTAGCTATATTTTCTTCCATTTCCTTGATTTAGGAGTTTTGTTTAAACATCTTTGATTAGTTGTCACAAATTCAGTCTCCTTCTACCCAAATGAGTTTACAGATTCAACACAATCCCAATCAAAATTCCAATAGCCTACTTTGTAGGAATAGAAAATCCAATTATCAAATTTATTTGGAAGGGTAATTATCCCTTCATAGCCAAAAACATCTTGATACAAAGGAGAAAGTTGGGTAATTAAACTTCCTGACTTAAAAGTATATTACAAACCTACAGTGGTCAAAACAGCATGGTACTGGCATAAGAATAAAGATATTGACTAATGGAATTGGACTGAGCTCAGAAATGGACACACGTATATGGTCAATTGATTTTTGACAAGGCTGACAGGTCCACTCAAGTGGGAAAGAGTAATCTCTTCAACAGAAAGTGCTTGAAGACTGGATATCCATCAGCAAAAAATGAAAGAAGACCCCTTATCCACACCATATACAAAAATTGAGTAATTATGGATTAAGGTCATAAATATAAGAACCAGGACTGTAAAACTCCTAGAAGAAAATGTAGGGAACTATATTCAAGATCTTGTGTTAGGAATTGGTTTCTTAGATTTTACACCCAAAGCACAAAATAAGAAAGAAAAAATAGATAGATGAGGCTTCCTCAAAATTAAAAGCTTTTGAGCATCAAAGTATTTTGTCACAAAAATGAAAAGGCAACCTTCTCAATGGGAGTAAATATTTGGAAATCATGTATCAGATAAGGGTTTAATATCCAGAATATATAAAGAAACCCTACAACGCAACAATAAAGAGACAAACAACCCAAATAAATAATGAACAAATGATGTGAATAGGCATTTCTCCAAGAGTATATTCAAATGGCTAAATAGATGTTCAATATTACTAGTTAATAGGGAAATGGAAAGCAAAATGATAATGAAATATCTTTCATACTCATTGGAATGGCTACAATTTTTAAAGTAGAAAGTTACAATTGTTGAGGATGTGGAGAAATAGGGGCACTCATTTATTGCTGGTGGGGATGTAAAATGGTGCAGCCACTGTGGAATATACTTTGGCAGTTCCTCAGGCAACTAAATGTAGAATTACTATAGGACTCTGCAATCCCACTTTTAGGAACACATACAGGAGAATTGAAAACAGAGACTTGAACAGAAATTTGGACACCAGTGTTCATAGCAACATTTTTCACAATTGCCAAATGTTGGAAGAAACTAGATGTCCATAAATTGAAGAATGGAGCAACAAAATGTATTTATATGTGATGGAATATTATTCAACTGTAAAAATGGATTGAAGTAGTGATGCATGTAACAACATGAATGAACCTTGAAGACATTATGCTGAGTGAAATAAGCCAGGCACAAAAGCATAAATATTGTATGATCTCACTGATATGAACAAAGTATAATAAACAAATGCACAGAGTAGAATCCTGAATATAAGTTACCAAGGATGGATTGCGGTACAGAATGGAGAGCTAATGCTGAATTTGAGCAGAATTTCTATTTAGTTGTTTGTAAAGGTTTAGAAATGGAAGGTGGTTATGGTAGCCCATTATTTTGATGGTAATTAACAGTCCTGAATTATGTATGTGAATGTGGCTGAAAGGGCAAGTTTTGGGTTGTGTGTGTTACTGGAACGAAAGTGAACCCTGTTGTGGTTGATGGACTGGAGTTAATAGTGCAAGTATAATAATGTTCTTCCATGAACTGTAAGAAATGTATGATATTAATACAAGGTATGAGTAATAGGATAGTTTATAGGAAAAAATTATACTTAATGTAAGCTATGAACTATAGTTATTAATACTATTTAACAATCTTTCATCAATTGTAACAAAGGTACCACACTAATGCAAAGTGTCAACAAAGAGTGGGTATATGGGAATGCCGTATTTTTTATGTGTATTTTCTGTAAACTTACAACTTTTCTAATTAAAAAATAATAATGAAATAAAATTTTTACTAAAGAAAAGTGGCTGCAAGTGTGTGTGTGTCTGTGTGTGTGTGAGTGTGTGTGTATTTTCTTGGTTATTTAAGATCCCAGAAGATGAAAGATTGGAATATCAGAACCAAGAATGACTAGGGAAGACACAAGCAGATGGACATGTAGTTAGGGCTGTGAGGAGCTCCTGAGATACACCTACAAAGTAAAGGTACTAATTCTTCCATTCTCTGGGTGTGTAGGCTGTTGATGGCTCACATGTGGGTACTCCTCAGAAACTGCCCTCAGCCAAATATAATTTAGGAAATCCACCCTTCACTGGAGCACGTTGAATCTAATGACTTGTGAATGTTTGTGTACATAGTCCTGTCTCCCTGCCTTAATTTTGGTAACTGAAGGCCACCCAGCTCCAGAATCCTCATTTATTGCCAACTGCACCATCATTTGACTTCTTTTTCTCAACTGATCTTTTTACTTTCTCATAAGTGTAGCTCTTAAGAGCAATTTCCAATAAACTTTTTGCATATGAAATGCCATTTTAAAGTCTATTACCCAACAAACTCTACCTTGAAAGGGTGATTCATAATATTTACCTTAAAATAATACATAGTAGGGTGGGGCAAGATGGCAGAGTGGTGAGGTGTGGAATTTAGTCTCTCCACTAGAGCAGCTGGTAATTATCCAAGAACTGTATGAAACAACATTTTGGGGGTCTCCAGTGACCAGTCACACATCATAAACAAGTTTGGAACCTGAGAAAAAGCTGAGATCACAGCAAATTTTGTAAGTTACCCTGACAAGGGATCTGGTGCCCCTCCCAATCCAGACTCCATGACTGTCTTGCAGCTGGCTCCCAAAAAACAACAATCTGCTGAGGGCAACAAGGGGGAATCAACCCAGACTCAACTGTAGAAATAGTTAACAAATTAATTAACTAATTTTTAGATCTGGGGGTGCAAAACAAGAACTGAGCTCCAAGAAGGGGGGCATATAAAAGTGGGCACCCATTCCCTAGCTCCTGAAAAGCTTTTGTTTTCCCCTACATTTTGTCCCTTCTCCTTTATCACTGACTCCTTATCTTTTTGCACTTCAATAGCCCCCAGCAAGGGCAGAATTGAAGCTGTTGGAGAGTAATTATCAGGCAATAGCCCCAAGTGCATCTTTAAATGCTCTATTCTGACACTGACAAAATGTCCAGGCTGGGGAAAGGCTTTTAAAAGGGACTCTTTTCTATTTTTTTTCTTACTTTAAAAGTAACATATGTGGTTATTTTCTATCAGACAGCCCAAATTGAAGGTCTAGGCCAGTCTTGGGAGAAGACAGAGTACCCAGAACATTTTTGAATTCCAGATTCACTTCCAAAGAAGGTCTCCATGCCAGTCCTTAATTGGCAACTAAGGGTGACCAAGGAATTAAGCTGGAGTTGCCCCAAAGAGGACAGAGGAGAAGGGAATAGTGCCCCTGGGAGACAGATTTCCTAGGATTGGGAGAGTGGAGGGAGGTCCAGCTCAACTGGCAGACATCCTTCTTGGAACTCAGACCCCAGGGGCTGGAATTCAGATTTGAGCTACAGTCAGCCATGCCCACAAAAGGATCAGAATGACTGGTAGAACTGAAGGCTCCATACCTACTTACACTGGTGGGGGATTGGCAGGCTGGCAGGTGCCACTTGCTGGACAGGATAGGGAAAGCACCAATTCTAGAGGCCTCACAGGAAGGTCTCAATCTCAGGGAAACTCCATATCCTTCTCATGAAACCTGGACCTCTCTGGATGGGGAAAACCTGACTGGGGTTGACAATATCTAAGGAGACCTTCTCCAAAACAGGCAACTTAGAGGCAGGGCAAGAAACAGAAAAACAAGAGGTGAAAAATTCTGACCTTCTAAATAGAACCTAAGTTTAGGTCTAGAATAAGTTGAACTGAACAACAAAGGTTTGAAAACAAAGCCAACCAACAAGAAACCCCTAGATAAAAGAGTGAAAACAAACTCAAGAATAAAATAATCAAGAAAATCAGATGCCTAGGCAACTTAAGATAGCAAGACATACCAGGAAACATGAAGATATGGATCAGCCAAAGGAACCAAGTAATGGTTCAATCAAGATACAGGACTTGAGGCAACTAATGCTAACCCAAGTTAATGAACTGAGGGAAGATATAGAAAAAGTGATGGAGGATATAAGGAAGATGCTGGATGACCATAAAGAAGAATTCATAAACTTGAAAAAAACAAATTCAGAACTCATGGGAATAAAGGACATAATAGAGGAGAAGGAAAACACAATGTGGGGACATAACAGTAGATTTGAACAAGCAGAAGAAAGGATCAGTGAACTGGAAGACAGGACATTTAGGTTCATACACACAGAAGAACAGATGGAGAAAGGGGTAGAGGAATAAGAGCAGGGTCTTAGGGAGCTGAGTGATGGCATAGAGTGTACATGTGCACATGTAATGGATGTCCCAGAAGGAGAGGAGAAGGGAAGGGGAACAGAAAGAATAATGGAAGAAATATTCACTGAAAATTTCCCAACTCTTATGAAAGACAGAAAATTACAGATTCAAAAAGTACAGTGTACCCAAAGAGAATAGATTCTAATAGATCTACTCCAAGACCCTTACTGATCAGCTTGTCCAATTTCAAAGACACAGAGAGAATTCTGAAAACAGCAAGAGAAAAGCAATCCATCACACACAAGGGAAACTCCATAAGACTATGTACAGATTTCTCTGCAGAAACCATGGAAGTGAGAAGACAGTGGCATGATATAAATAAGATACTGAAAGAGAAAAGTTATCAAAAAAGAATTCAATATCCAGCCAAACTGTTCTTCAAAAATGGGGGAGAGATTAAAATATCTTCAGACAAAAAGACATTGAGAGACTTTGTGAATAAGAGACAAGCACTACAAGAAATACTAAAAGGAGTGCTACAGGCTGATAGGAAAAGACAGGAGAGAGAGAGTTGGAGAAGAGTGCAGAAATGAAGATTATCAGGAAAGGTAAAAGGAGAGAGAGGAAAAAATAAGATATAACATATAAAATCCAAAAAACAAAATGGTAGAAGAAAGAACTGCCCTTACAGTAATAACACTAAATGTTAATGGATTAAACTCCCCAATAAAAAGACACAGACTGGCAGAATGGATTAGAAAACAGGACCCATCTATGTGCTGTCTAAATGAAACTCACTTTAGATACAAAGACAGAAATAGACTGAAAGTGAAAGGTTGGAAAAAGATATTTCATGCAAACAACAACCAGAAAGAAAGTGGAAGTGGCTGTATTAATATCAGACAAATTAGACTTCAAAAGTAAAATAATTAAAGGAGACAAAGAAGGATGCTATATATTAATAAAAGAGTCAATTCATCAAGAAAACATAACAATCATAAATATTTATTTACCAAGCCAGAATGCCCCCAAAATTTATGAGGCAAAAATTGAGAACACTGAAACGAGAAGTAGATATCTCTATAATAATAGTTGGAGAATTCTGTGTACCACTCTCATCAATGGATAGAACATCTAGGCAGAGGATCAATAAACAAACAGCTGATGAATTGTACAATAAATGAACTAGACTTGACAGATATTTATAGAACACTACATCCAACGACAGCAGTGTACACTTTTTTCTCAATTTGCTCATGAAACATTCTCTAGGACAGACCACATATTAGGTCACAAAGTAAGTCTGAACAAATTTAAAAATATTGATATTATAAAAACACTTTCTCAGATCATAACACAATGAAGTTGGAAATAAGAAGCAGAAGGTCATAAAATTCACAAATATATGGAGGGTAAACAACACCCTCTTAGAAAACCAGTGGGTAAAGGAAGAATTTATGAGAGAAATTAGTAAAAACCTTGAGGCAAATGACATGAAAACACAAAATATCAAAACTTATGGGATGCAGCAAAGGCTGTACTGAGAGGGAAACTTATTGCCCTAAATGCCTATATTAAAAGAGAACAGAGAACAAAAATTGTGTAATTAACTGTTCACCTGGAAGAATTAGAGAAAGAACAGCAAATTAACCTCAGAGCAAATGGAAGGGAAAAAATGACAAAGATTACAGCATAAATAAATGAAATTGAGAATAGGAAAACAATAGAGAGAATCAACAAAACCAGAAGTTGTTTCTTTGAGAAAATCAATAAAATTGATGGAACACTTGCTAGGCTAACAAAAAAACAAACAAACAAAAATAGAGAGCAGATGCAAATAAATAGAATCAGAAATGGGAAAGGAGAGATAACTAATGACCCTGTAGAAATAAAGGAGATAACAAGAAGATACTATGAGCAACTATATGCTTATAAACTAGACAACTTAGATGAAATGGACAACTTCCTAGAAAATCATAAACAACCAACATTGACTCAAAAAGAAATGAATGGCCTCAACAAGCCAATCACAAGTAAAAAGATTGAGTCAGTCATCAAAAAGCTCCAAAAAGGAAAAACCCAGGACCAGATGGCTTCACATGTGAATTCTACCAAGCAGTCAGGAAAGAATTCATACCAATCCTGTTCAAACTCTTGAAAAAAATTGAAGAGGAAAAGCTATCCAGCTCATTCTATAAAGCCAACATTACCTTGATAACAAAATCAGACAAAGATAGTCCAAAAAGAGAAAGTTATAGACCAATCTCTTTAATGAATATAGATGCAAAAATCCTCAACAAAATACTCACAAATTGAATCCAGCAGCATATTAAAAGAATTGTACACTACAACCAGGTGGGGTTTATTCCAGGTATGCAAGGCTGATTTGACATAAGAAAATCAATTAATATAATAAACCACATCAATAAATCAAAGCAGAAGAACCACATGATCATCTTGATTGATGCAGAAAAGGCATTTGACAAAATTCAACATCCTTTCTTGATGAAAACACTTCAAAGGATAGGAATAGAAGGGAACTTTCTCAACATGATAAAGGCAATAAATGAAAAACCCACAGCCAGCATCATACTCAATGGGGAAAGACTGAAAGCTCTCCCTCCTGTTCCTGTTGATCAGGAACAACATAGGGATGCCCACTGTCACCACTGTTATTCAACATTTTGCTGGAAGTGCTAGCTAGAGCAGTTAGTCAAGAAAAAGAAATAAAAGGCATCCAAATTGGAGAGGAAGAAGTAAAACTTTCACTGTTTGCAGATGATATGATTCTATATGCAGAAAATTCTACAGCAAAGATTCTAGAATTAGTCAATGAATACAGCAAAGTGGCAGGCTACAAGAACAAAATGCAAAATATGTAATGTTCCTATACACCAGTAATTTGCAACAAGAGGAGGAAATCAAGAAAAAAAAAACAATTGCATTTACAATAGCAACAAAAAGAATCAAGTATTTAGGAATAAACTTAACCAAGGACACAAAAGATCTTTGCACAGAAAACCACAAGAAAGTGCTAAAAGAAATTCAACAGGATCTAAAAAATGGTATGTGCTTCATACCATGTCCATGAATTGGAAGACGAAATATAGTTAAGATGGCAGTTTTACCTAAACTGATTTTAGACTCAATGCAATACCATCTAAAATCCCAACAACTTACATTGCAGGGATAGAAAAACAAATAATCAAATTTATTTGGAAGGGCAAGTTTCCTGAAATTGCCAAAAGTATCTTGAGAAAGAGGAATGAAGTGGGAGGTCTCACACCACCTGACTTTGAAACATACTACAAAGCTACAGTGGTGAAAACATCTTCATACTGGCAAAAGGATAGATATACTGCTCAATGGAATCAAATCGAGTGTTCAGAAATAGACCTTCACATCTACGGACAATTGATCATTGATGAAGCAATCAAGCCAAAGCAACTGCCTCTTCAAATAAATGGTGTTTTGAGAACTGGACATCCATTTCCAAAAGAATGAAAGTGGACTCCAATATTACACCTTATACAAAAATTAACTCAAAAGGATCAAAGACCTAAACATTAGCACTAACACCATATGACTCTTAGAAGAAAATGTAGGGCAATATCTTAAAGATCTTGTGATAGGAGGTAGTTTCCTAGACTTCACAGCCAAGGTGCCAGCAACCAAAGAACAAATAGACAAATGGGATCTTCTCAAAATTAAACAGTTTTGTACATTAAAGGACTTTGTCAGTAAAGTAAAAAGGCAACCTACACAATGGGAGATGATGTTTGAAACCACATATCAGTTAAGCATTTAATATCCCAAATATATAAAGGGATCCTACAATTCAATAACAGAAAGACAAACAATCCAATTAAAAAATGGGCAAAAGACACAGACAGCCACTTTTCTGAAGAGGAAAACAAATGGCTCAAAAACATATGAAAAATTAATGCTCAACTTCACTGGCTATTAGGGAAATGTAAATCAAAACTGAAGTTAGATATGATCTCACACCTACCAGAATGGCCATTATCCAAAAAACAGAAAAGTACAAGTGCTGGAAAGGATGTGGAGAAAGAGGCACATATTCTTTGTTGGTGGGAATGTAGAATTGTGCAACCACTCTGCAGTACAGTGTGGAAGTTCCTCAGGAAGCTAAGTATAGATTTTCCTTATTACCCAGCTACTGCATTGTTAGGAACATACTCAGAGGAACTGAAAGACACAAATGGACATTTGTAAACTGATGTTTATTGTTGCATTACTCATGATTGCCAAGAGATGAAAACAGCCCAAATGTCCATCAGTGGACAAGTGGATAAAGAAACTGTGGTATATACATATGATGGATTATTATGCAGCTGTAAGACAGAACAAAGACATGGGACATATAATAACATGAATGAAACCTGAAGACATTTTATTGAGTGAAGTTAGCCATAAACAAAAGGACAAGTGCTGTATGGTCTCACTAATATGAACTAACATTAATAGGCAAACTATGAGAGTTAAAAGCTGATAACACAGCCTACCAGGAGATAGAAAGAGGGTAGAGATTGGGCATTTGATGCTGAAGGACTACAGAATGTTCAGCAGGATTGATTGTGAGATCCAGAAGTAGGTAGCATAATACTGTGTGATGGCATTACAATATTGTAAGTACACTGAACAAAGAAGTCTGCGAGTAAAGCTGAAAGACATGGGAGAGGGAATGCATGACACCAGAAGTAAAGATGGGTGACGGAGACTGGGACTGTGTGACTTGGTGAAAACTGGAGTGGCCTATGACTGTTACTAAATGTATAAATGTGAGAATTTTTTTACATGTGGGAGAACAAATGAATGTCAACCACGCAGAGTGTTGAAAAAGGGATGGTATTTAGGAGAAAACATAGTCAGGGCAAACTGCGGTCTGTGGTCAGCAGTGGCATTGTGGTGTGCTTCCCTTGAGTGTGGTGGAGGCAGTGTGCCAGAGCTGGATGTGTATGAGAAAGGGGTAGGTGGGAGGGATATGGGATTCTTGGAAGTGGTGGTGTTTCTGTCCTTCTTATTATATTGTATTTATGACATTTTATTTTTCTTTCTATTATCTTTTTTATTACTTGCTAAAAAAACACAATTTTTTTGTAGTAATCAATATGTTCAAGTGCTGATTGTGGTGACAAATGTAAAACTTTGTGATGATACCCTGAACAACTAACTGTACACTGCAAATAAATGTATGGTGTGTGAATATATCTCTAAAAAAAATGTAGGAAAAAATATAAATAAGGGTAAAAGTGCTGGAGAGGACACGGAGGGAGGGATGTGCCTATCTACTGTTGATGGGGATCAGAATGACGTAGGCTTTCTGGGGGTTGGTGTGGTAGTTCCTCAAGGAGCTAAGTATGTGGGGGCAATAAGGTCCTGCAACCTCATTATGGATTATGTATTTGGAGGATCTGGAAGCAGAGACATGAATGGACATTTGCACACTGGTGTTTGTGGAGGCAGTGTTCCTGATTTGCAGTGGACGGAGGTGTCCTGCACGTGCATTGACAGAGGAATGGAATGGTGAACTGTGGATACAATGGAATATTGAGCAACTAAAAGAAGGAGAGGACGTGTGATGTGCACAATGGGGTGAATAGACCCCGTGGACAGCATTTTCAGTGAAGTACACCAGAGACAAGGGTGGACATTATGATGCCTCACTGGTGTGGACTGGCTACAGTTTGTCAGCTAACAATTAAATCTTAGAACACAGCCTAACAGGGGAATGATTATTGTGGTGGTCCCTGGATTGCGAGCTTTTGCAGTGGTCAAATCTGTTCCTGAGTTGTGGTGGCTATCTCCAGACTCTGAGATGCTGATCCCTTTGTGTGTGGCCTGATTGGTCTCTGGGACATTGGGTATCTGTGTGGCACCTGAGGCTCAGAGCCAGAGCTCAGCAGATATGAATGTCAGTGTTGGCACATACAGTAACTGTTCAAAAAAAGAAAAAAAAAAAAGCTGAGGGGGAGCCCAGGCTTTGATTGGAGATATGAATGAAGCAGATTTGGCTGGGACTGGGGCAGATCATGCCAAGAGGTGAAGGTTGAAACTGACTCTGTTAAGGCTTTGGCTTCTGTGTGAGACAAGGGGAAATGTTCATTTGGTTCAGGATCTATATTTTCTAAACAGTATAACTTCTACAGTTGGTTTGTTTGGACACCTTAGTTGCATGGAGCTTTGAATGGGAAGTAGGATGTGGTGGGTTGGTATAGGTTGGAGTGAAATGATGACACATCCCAGGGTAATTTGGGCAGAGAATAGAAATGTATGTGTGGGCCATCCCTGGGGAGCTGGGGGAGGGTGTGGAGGTGTTGGACTTCCTCACCTGGATTGTTGCTGATGTTCTCACAGACATTGGGGACTGGTGGTTTGATGTGCCGAGCCCTCTATCATGGGACTTGCCCTTGTGAAGCTGGTTGCTACAAAGGAGAGGATAAACCTGCATATAATTGTGCCTAAGTGTCTCCTCCTGAATGCCTCTTTGTTACTCTGATGTGGCCTTCTCTCTCTAGCTAAGCCACCTCAGTGTGTGGGCTCACTGCCCTCTCCCCTGCATTGGACCTGACTCCCAGGGGTGTAAATCTCCCTGGCAAAGTAGGATATGACTCCTGGGGATGGATTTGGACCCATCATTGCGGGACTGAAGGCATCTTCTTGACCAGAAGGGTGATACAAAGTAGGGAGAGGTGAAGTTTTGGTGGCTGGGAGATTTCAGGTGGAGTTGAGAGACCACTCTGGTGGACATTCTTATGGACTATATAGATAACACTTTTTAGGTTTTGGTGTGTTGGACTAGCTAGAAGTAAATACCTGAAACCCAGTGGCCTGGACTCTTGAGGATGACTGTGTAACAATGTAGCTTACACAATGGACCTTGTGGATCACACTCCCTTTGTCCAGTGTGTGGATGGATGGGCTGAAAAATGGGGATTAAAAACTAGATGAAAAATAGGGTGGGATGGGGGTGATGATTTGGGTGTTCTTTTTTACTTTTATTTTTTACTCTTATTCTGATTCTTTCTAATGTAAGGAAGATGTTCAGGGATGGATGGGCATAATGAATGCATAGCTGTATGGTCGTGCTGTGAACAGTTGATTGTGCACCATGGATGATTATATGGTATGTCAATATATTTCAGTAAAACTGAATTTAATGAAAAAATTAATAATAAATAGACAAATTTGATTATCCTTACATTAAAATGCAGTTTATATTAAAATTTGAGTTCTAGGATATTAGATAGCAATATAGCTTATTATAAAAATAGATTTTTGTTAATTTTTTATTGCTGTGCAATACATTCTCACAAACTTAATCATTTAAAAGAACAAATATTTATTATCTTACAGTTACTATGGGTCAGAAGTCCAGGTGCAGGTTGCTCGTTCTTCTGCTCATGGTCTTACCACCTGAAGTTAAGTTTTTGGCCATGGCTGAGAACTGATCTGAGGCTCAGTGTCCTCTTTCATGCTAACTGGTTATTGTCAGAATTCAGTTCTTTGTGGGTGCAAAACTGAAGACCCTTTTCTTGCCAGCATAGTGTCAGTAGCTGCTATCAGATCATTGCCACATGCCCCCTTTCATTGGCCTTCTTACAACATTGCATCTTACCTCCTCAAGGCTAGCAGTTCAGAACAATCTCTCTGATGCTTCACCTTCTTTTAAGAGCTCACCTAATTAGGTAACACCCACTTGATCTCAACTGATTAGTAACCTAATCATGGGAGTGATATATCATCATAGTAATAAGTCTTGTCCACAATGAACATGAGAGTATTAGACAAGGGCATGGGTCATTGGGTATCAGTTTAAAATTCTGCCTACCATAATACTCATATAGTCACTTCCCTCCATTTAAGTATATGATTTTTAATATATTGTCCATAATACTTAAATGATATTAATAAAAATTAACAATATAGTTCAAATAGAATCAGAGTGCTCAAAAATATTTATAAGCAGAATGTTTGGCTGTGCTGGGAAGTTTCTCTGAGAAATGAAAAAAAGTAATGAGCCAGAGAGGGAAGAATGAAGAATGGAGAGAAAAAGAAAATTCACATAGCTGATTTCTCTTCTTTAACATCATCTCAAAGTATATTATGATTAGGAGATTGTGACTGCTGTAAATGAAACCTAAGCAGCTAACAAAACCACTCCCTTTCTGGAAAAGAAAAAAAACAAAAAACCAATATCTATTTCTAAGATCTTTACCCTAACCAACTTCTGTTTATTCTTCTTTGTTTTCCCATTAAATATGCTTTCCTGACAGCCCCAACTTGGGATAAAATTTATGTTTCTACAAGAATTTGTGCTCCCCTAATTGCAATTATATTATCCCCAAATAAATGCTTCTGTTGATTTAAAAAAAAAAAAAAAAAAACAAAAAACAAATATAAGAATGTTCTTTCATGAATTATAACAAATATACATTATTGCAAGTTATTGATAATAGGGTGGCATATGGGAAAAAAATACACCTAATATGAATTATGGACTATCAGTAATGCTACTATTTCAATATTCTTTCATCAGTTGTAGTGAAGTAACCACATTGATGCAAAGTGTCAACTACAGGGGAGTATATGTGAATGTTTTATTTTTTACATGACTTTTCTGTAAGCTTACAATTCATCTAATTAAAAAATAATAATAATTTAAAAAATCATGCTAAGTGAAAAAACAGACATAAAATACTACATATTGTAAAATTTTATTTATATAAAAAATGTAAATTTAAATAAATCTGTAGAGACAGAAATAGATTAGCATTTAAGTAGGGCTGGGGAAGGGTAGTGTGATTGAGAGGTAACCCCTAAGTGTTATGGGGTTTTTCTTTTAGGAGCAATGAAAATATTCTAAAATTGATTGTGGTGATGAATGCACAACTCTGTGATTATACTAAAAGCCATGGATTGTACACATTGGATGGATTGTATGGTATGTAAATGTATCTCAATAAAACTGTTTTAAACATTTTCAACACATAATCTTAATTGTCCTCTAGTCTTAGAAAAACACTAAAGTGTTGCATACATTTCTATGCATTGCTCCATCTGGTTGAAGTGATTTATTGATCAAAATACTTCATAATCTTTTATCTCCTGAAAACCTCATTTTACTTCTGCTATTTGGGATGATTATCTTTCCTCATTAAAGAGCTTGAGATAGCATGCTGTGCTTGTTTTCTTTTCAAATTTTACTGTATTTTATTCTTAATCAGTGTAAACACTTCTTCAGTTTCCCACACTTCTAGTTTCTTCATTTCAATGTAATGCCACCTTATCTACATATATATGCCTCTCTATCTATACGTTAACCATTGAGTTTTTTTGGTAACTTTGGTCTGCTTAGCTGTTCATGAGGTCCTGACCACCTTATGGTTCAGCAGCACATAGTAGGGTTTGGTCCTTTCAAAATATGTTTGATTTCTGTTCACTTTTGATTATGTATCTAGGATTGCTTAATTTGATCAGAAATTTGAAAATGATGACAACTGGAACTTCTAAGCATATCTTAAACTACATAAAATTAGGAAATAGGAAGGAAGTAATTTTTTCGGAACTTACTGAGATTTTTTTTTTTTACATCCTAGGTTATAAAATGATTAATCAACTCTATTATCTGATATGCAAAGTTGGCTGAGCAGATATAGAAATGGCAGTTACACAAGTGACAAAGAAAAAAGTCTTATATTACATTTACAGTATTAATTTTGATGACACTTCAAACTTCCATGAGAGATAACCCTAACTGCTGAAGTATTCAATGTAAAAATCATTACTTATTTTGGCTAGCCTGCTAAGAAACAACAAAAATGTTCTGAGAAATATTCTTATACATTATTTTCACTAGAAAAGCGACATCAATTTAACAGTTGTTTGAGGTGCTGTAATACATCCAATGACACTCCCAGCTGTTTTATTAAACTGGCTGGCTGCTCTAAAATCGAAGTGAGGCTTAGGTTTTCAGAATGTGCATGTTCCTGTGTTCTACAGCATTCTGAATACAAACAATCCATCTCACTTGGACTCTTGCTACAGTTTTAGTTAAACAGCATTATTTTCATAGATCTTTTGTCTTTAGCTTCATCAATCCTTTTCCTGGCTGGAACTACATAACAAAGGCCCATATCCTGAATGGAATCCAATAAATCTACAACACAGTGCTGTGGCGTGATTGATTTCAGATTTTTGAGAATGCACTCTTTGCAATGGCCAACTGCATACCCTCAAGAAGGTTATTTAATTTATTGATCAAGCTATTATCATGAAGGTGACACCATAAGAGAAAGCACTCAATATTCCTCTGAGTTGTCCAATTTTATGATGTCTGTACCTTCCTTATAACCTTGATTGAAGCCTGGTTGAAGAACTCCTGCTTTTGCCAGCATCTATTCCATCTCCATAACCTTCTTTGACTCATCTCTGCGTGTGGCTCATCCATTCCCACTGCACCAGGAGTGACTTGTCCACCTCTTCACCAAACACATCCCCCAGGGCCCCAGGCCAGAGGAGGCACTTGAAGCCACAATGCCCCATGCTGTACATTTAATACACATAATTCCAAATGAAAATAATTTAAAATTAAGAATTTTAAAAATTAGCATGTCTTATGGTGTGTGCATAATTTACACTATGGAAATGTGTGTTTATTTGTGTTTAATGAGGTTAAGGATTCCCTAAATCAGTGTATCAAAAATTCAATAAACATTTATTTTAACCATTATGTATCATGATAAAACTGAGGTAGATTAAAATACTATAATTCAGATGTTTTTATATCAAGTGATACATTTATCATGGTTATTTTATAAAAATATATACTATAATGCAATTGGGTATTAATTCTAGGTTATATATTCTTAAAGTTTCCACTACATGTATAACACTACAATTTATATAGAACTCACAACCCTGGAATCCATGGTGTACTGCTATAATTATTTATCATCAATATCCTATTCATTCATTAATGTAAGCATACATTTAAGCATTCAACATATACAAGATACTCAATTTTATGGAGCTTTAAGCAGATAGTACAAAAATATATTTTTTATAAATGTGGAATTTTTAGTCCATAACTTTCTTCTAAAGCCACTTTGTCAGTCCCCAACCTAAGTATCCCTACTTACAATTTTATTTTAACAGTACTCCTAGTTCTATTGAGCAGACTGGACCTATGTGTATATAATACTGTCTTTATACATATTTTTATTATACATTTTGTCTTTGGGTCCACTCCCTTCTAAAGATCTTCTGAATATTTTCTCCCCTATAAAACACCAAATCCATCCCCTAACTCCATCCTAGAACACATGCTTCCCCAGTTTTTTGCCATCATATTAGCAGACATTTCTTTCTATGTAAGTCAAATCTACTTCTACTTGCACATTTTTTTAATCACTTTTTATGGAGACATTCTTCACATTTTTAATCTCTGCTGTGAGAAGATAGTCTATGTTGTATTAGTCAGCAGATAAGTCTTTGGAGAAAAGGCAATTCTAGGTTATCTTTGACAAATTCCCAAATGAAATTTTCTCACATTTTTTTTCTTATTAATGTGCCTTTTTGATCCTTAACTATTATAAAAAATCATAAGGTACATGAAACTGCCATAATGTTTATGTAAATCTTTGTTTCCTTTTGTGTTGTCTTCATTTCCAAAGATGAACTGAAACATAGATGTGAGTTCAGTTATTTAGTCTAGGGAAATATTCTGTAATTCATAAGCTTATCTCAAATCCTCCAGTTCAACCATTAAAGCTGGGCTGGCTCAACTCATTTCAACCAAGTGATCTCACATGCCTGAGTGATCACCACATGCCAACAGTGTAACTCTGATGATCATGCCTTGGCTTACTCACATGTACTGCTAGATTGACTTTTGGATGATCTAGATGACTGGGAAGATTTAGGTGATTTGATTCTGTTCCACATGTCTCAGCCTCCAACAGGCTGGCCATATTCTCATGGCAATGACTGAGGTCAAGAGTAGTCCTGTCCAATTACCTAAGTTCTTTTTATGTCTGTTATGTACCATTTGCTAAACTAATTTTGACAAAATCAAGTCAATAGAATAACTTAGCATCAGAGTATGAGGGCAGTACAAAGTTACATGGAAAAGAGCATGAATACAGGGAAAGGTAAATAGTTGGAGTGGTTAATGCATCCAAACTGCCAAAGAAATTATAAAAGTTTATTAATAAAATAGTTCATGGAGCAATAATAAACATACAATGTTTGTGAATACCAATTGCTACATTGTTTTATATATGTACTGTTCAATACTAATTTTAACATATAAATGAGATAGTTAATATTCTCACTCTACATAGGATCCCCATATCCTAAAAGGAACCACGCTAGGTTGAGTGGTAAATGTGCAATTCTTGTGCAGGGTGAGCTCACAATGCTCTGCAAAAAGCTATATGATTGGGGGCTTAACAAGTCTCTTAGTGTCCCTAAAATTCCAACAGAATTAGCTCATATGTCACAAAATTGGTATTTGTAGACACATGACTTGGATGTAATATCATCACCAGTTTCTTACAATGCCCATAAGTAATACAATAGTAAATGGTATCATATATGTCCAACTGTGTTAGAATTGTTTAGCAATCATTATCAGGGTAGGAAGAGGTTGAGCAGGGATAGGTTGGCCATTGCTTTCCAAAAACCTTTGTTGTATTATCAGAGTAAATGACATTTCCCTCTGCATTATTGTGTTTGCTTACAGACTTCAAGCTAAAACTAAATTATCCTTTAAAAAGTAATAGAAATATTTGATAATTTTACTGTATGAAAGCGGTTCATATACAATACAACTTAAAATACTTTAAATTGAAAAGAATACACCTGTCTTTAAAAAATGAACCTCCCTATAAAACAACACTTTGAAATATGTGATATATGTGTTTAAATATTGAATGTTAATGTATTTGTTTTACTGTAGATAGGAACATAGAGAAATTTTGTCACATTATTATACAAGACATAAAATTATCAAAGTATTTTATAAGTAATATGTATTTCAAATAAGTGTTCAATAATGCCTTCGATACAATTTGTAATACTCAGGAGTTTTAGACAACTAAAAAACAAGTATCTCCATTTTAGTTCAAATAAAAGTTGTATAATCATTTGGCAATAAATTGTCAACAGAGGTACTCTGGGGAAAGAGGCATAGTCTTTTGATTTATTTTTTCATACTTTGTTACTGCCCTAGACCATATAAATATACATGCATATTTTATAAGATGACAGGACTATGCTTTTAAAAGAAAGTCATAGTAGCAATCCAAGTTTAGTATTAAAATATAAATCCAATGTTAGCTTTTTAAATGGATCTGGTGAACATACATATGTATATATACATGTCCGAATACATGCATGAACCAAGTAAAACTATGCTTACCCATATTGTTATTATGTGAATGTGAAAATACAAAATAAATTGCAATATGTCATTATCCCAAGATAATACTTCAGTTTTCAATTGAAAATATTATAATACTAATTCTGAGCCATACCCAGAGTCTTCCATCAAATTTGCAGTAAAAACAAGAATTCTTACTTGGCAAATATGTAAATTTAAGCATTAAAATTTATTTATAGCTCTTGCTTTAAAAGTTTTTATTTTATAGTTAATATTTATATAAAAACTTTATATTTATATTAATAATATAAATTTATTAAACTCTCATGTCTGAAAATGTGAATTGACCTACACTATCCAATGAAAGTACTTGGATATTCAATGAAAATCCTTGGCTAATGGCACCTGAAGATGCTAGGAAAATAGCTAATAGAATTAGAAATATTTTACAATTCAAGTTGATTTTGTTATAAATTATTGTGATGAATATATATATAATATTCTCTGGTTTTAATGGAAATTAAAAGCATTTTTCATTTCTCTTTTTTAATTATGGGTCTGACTGCTTTACTCCTACAGGTAGTTCTGAAATGCACATTAAAAACTCTGTGTTTACTCACTCTGTGTAGGAATAAGTTTCCCAATTCCAATACTTCACAAGGGTCATGAATGACAACCACATAATCATAGACACCATTCTATTAAAAATATATCCCTAGTGCTTCTGAAAGAGATTTCTTCAGAACTTTATTTTCTCTAAATTCTTAAATGTAAATTGTTTTCAGAGGAAAATGTCCAGTATCCAATGTCATTATTTCAATTCTAAAAATAATTATTAAATTTACCATTAGTAAAATGTATAACTCTTTTTCTTTGGTATTTGCCAGTTTGGCTATGATACGCCTAGGTTTAAATCTCTTTGAGTTGATCCTACGTCAACATCTTTAATCTTGCTAGATGTGAAAAATTATTTTTTTCATCAAATTTGTAATGGTTCTTGCCAAGATTTATTGAAATATTCTTGCTCTTACTCTCTCTCTCTCCTTTCCTTCTTGATTCCCTTTATGCCTATGTTAGTACCCTTGATAGTGTCCCAAAGGACTCACAGCTTAAAGGCTGTGTTAACTTTTCTTCTTTTTTTTTTCCTTTCTGTTATTAATTCTAGGTAAGTAGATGCATAATTGTCTCCATGTTTACTACCTCTATCTTCTGCAAGTTTAAATCTGCTGTTGAACTCTCTACTGAGATTTTCATTTCAGGTTTTTTATTCTTCAATTTAAAATTTTTGTATAATTCTTTTGTATAATTTCAATCTCTATTGATATTCCCTATTTGTTAATACAAAGTTTTTATATTTCCATTCATTATTTAGGCATGATTTCCTATATATTTTTTGAACATATTTAGGAAAGCTGATTTAACATTTTGGTCTTCCTCAGAAAAAGTTTCTCTTTATTGTTTTTTGTTTGTTTTGTTTTGTTTTGTTTTTCTGTGATTGGCCATCATTTCCTGATTCTTGTGTGTCATAATTGGTCTTTTTAAACATTATAATGTGGCAAATCTGGAAATAAGATTTATTCCTTTCCAGGATTTATTGCTTTTGGTATTTGTTTGTTTAACTATTATCCTGGACTACTAATTCTTTAATGTCTGTTTTGTTTGTTGTATGTAGCAACTGTGGGTGCTGCTGGGTTAGCTTCATGATCAGCTAATGATATGATATAGATTTCCTAAAATTCCTTGAAATTCTTGGCCAGACCCTCATGATCAGCCAGGTTTGAAATATTAGATCTTTCAAATATGTCCAGGTCTTTCCTGGACACACACATAGACTTACCCATGCATGTAGCCTTCCAGAGTGCCAGGAATATGTTATAGCTTTTCAAAGACTCTTATGAAAATCTCATTCCCCAGTTTTTCCCTTTCAAATATCTTGGTTAGCCTCATCTTAGTCCCAAATAGCACTGCCTTAGGCAGCTGTAAGGCTAAACAGTTGCTGTTGATTGTTTTTGACAAATGCACTGGGAATAGGACTGTTCACACAGATGAAGCTCTGAATCAAGTCAAATAAAGAACAGCATTGGGTATGGATCTTTTCAACTTGCTGTCAGATAGGTCATATCCTCACAATTATTTGAGTATGGAGCTTTAGGGGGGCTACAAACTTATTCTGTTCAGTCAAGTTACTGCTCAGATGCTAGTTTTAGAGTCAGCATAGTTGTGAGTCTGTTTGTCAAGACTACTGCAGAATGAGAGAGAGGAAAGGGATTAAGGAAATTTAAACTGCCACAATGCTCAATGTTCTTACTGAGATTTGGCTGATTTTATTGAATAAACAATCCTTACATAGTTGCAAGTCATTCATTACTTCTTAAAATTCTGAAGAAATGTTTTTACTATTTTTGTCAGCATTATCATTGCCTTTATGGAAAAGTAGATTTTCCAAGGTCCTTATTCCACCATCCCTGATTTGATTTTTATCCGTTAAAAGTTTATTTAAGAGCTTGTTTTATAGATATACCTTAGATGATAGAAAGATGCTCAAATATCCAACATGTCATGATGAAATCATCTAAGATGTTATTCAAAGGAGGAATTTATTACCAGAATGATACATTATCCTTTGTCATTAAAAAAAAAAAAAAAAGATGGTAGTCTCATTTTGTGCAACAGTTACCTAAGAGCAAATTGTTATTAGAGACTGTCCTGAATAATTCTAAGACCCTGTGTATCTCAAGTAAATCCAAAAATCTTAGTAATTGACAAATTTGCCAAAGCATTAAAAACCTGACATTGCAATGATGATTGCAGCTCATCAAACAAAAGCTTTTCTTAAAATTTCCAAGAAAGTTCTTCAAAAAGAGAGTCAATATAACACACACACACACACACACACACACACACACACACACACACACACAGTTATTTCACTGGATTATTTATAAGAAAATGCTGAAAGCATAACAAAACAACAAAATAATATATCAAAATCTAATATGAAAGAGAACACTGTTTTAGGCGGATAATATCCACTTAAATTGAAGTTAATGTACTTCATGAAACAAGAGCTGACTGTTTTTCATAGTACATAAATAATTTAACTCTTTTATTCAGAAAGCAATATTAAACACCTATCTTTGCTGATAGAAACATGTTTCCTACTCTGGATGATGGTTTATTCTCACTAAAAAAAATTATTTAAACACAAAACAATAAGTTAGAAAATAAAAAACTCAGTTTGTGGAGAAGTTATTGAAGGATGAAGAGGATTCTCTCAAGCAAATTAGTGCAAGATTGAGAATGATTTAACAGCATAATTAAAGACAAGGAGATGTAGAAGAGCATGGTATGTTTGAGACACTTAAAAATGGTTAAAATGTGAGCCGAACTGGATGTTGTGATAAGAGATAAAGTTTCTTTAGTAAATAAAAGCTCAAATATGAAAAGTGTTATAAACAAGAAAACACTAGTCTCTCACTGTGATGGTTTGGATGTATTATGTCCCTTAGAACATCATGTTCTTTAATGCAATCTTGTGGGGCCAGAGATGTTAGTGTTGATTGGGTAGGAATCCTTTGAGTGTTTCCACAGAGATGTGGCTCAATCAAATGTGGGTGAACCATTTGAATTATTTCCATGAAGATATAGACCCCACCCATTCATGGTGGGTCTTGATTTAATCACTGGGGTCCAAAAAAAGAGCTCAGACAGAAGGAGCTTGGTGTTGCAACCAAGAGAGATATGTTGAAGATGGCCATTGAAAACAGACTTTTGCTACTCCAGAGTTTGACTGGGAGAAACTAAGAGAATTCCCCCTGGATGCCTACAGAGAAATGTCCTGGGAGAAAGCCATTTTGAAACGCAACTTGGGAGCAAAGGAAGAAGATGCCGGACATGTGCCTTCCCAGACGACAGAGGGGTTCCATTGGCCATTCTTCTATGAAGGTGCCCTATTGTTGATGCTTTAGCTTGGACACTTTTATGGCCTTAAGACTAACTTTGCAACCAAGTAAAACCCTTTTATAAAAGCCAATCCATTTCTGGTATTTTGCATAATGGCAGCATTAGCAAACTGGAACACTCACCTACTTTGCCATGATTTTAAAAATGTAGATGAAATGTAAAATTTTACTCAGAGGTTTTTTCTGAAATAATGAAATTTTCTAAATTAGTGTGCAACATTTACTTTTAGAGATAAAGAAGGAGACTGGAGGGGAAGTTTATAGGTCACAGTGTATATAATAGTCCACTGTGTGTTAAATTTTTCTATGAAACATTTATGTTAATTTTATATAGAAATTTATTGCATCTGAAACATTTTAAAAATCTTATCAGGATAGTTAGTTGAGAACCAATGCTTTTTATATTGAGTATTACCAAAATATTTTTTACTGAAATGATGGCTACAATTCAACATGATTCCATCCATTTTAAATATATTTGTTGTTAATTATGTAAATAAATTCCAAGTATAGGTCAATGTGAAAATTTTAAACAATAAGAAATTTTATGGATTATAATTTATAAGTATCCCCAAGTCTTCCACCCAATCTCTTTTGTAAATTTTCTATTATGTGTAAAATACCTCATATTTAGTAGATAAAAACAACATGAATTAATTATATCACAGTTTCCACGGTTTGGGCATTTCTCGTATTTTAGCTGAGACCTCTGTTCAGAGTCTCACAGGCTGAAGTAGAGGTGTTGGTTGGATCCTAATCTCAAGACTTGAATAGGGAAAAGTCTGCTCCCAAGCACCCTTGGGTGATTTGCAGATTTTGTTTTCTTGGGGCTGCTGGCCTGATGTCTCCTTTGTCTTGTTAGCTGTCAACAGGTGATAAATCTCCACTCCTAAAGTCTGCTTTCAGGTCTTTTCTATGTGATCCCATCCATAGGCTCTCTCACAATGTGTCAGCTACTTTCTTCAGGGCGAGCAGAAGAATTTCTCTTATGCATCAAATCTTCCTTCCAGAAGGATCTAGTCCCTTTTAAGTACTCAAGTGATTAGATCAGATCAATTCTTTTGATTAACATAAACCAATTGATTGATGTGGGATATAATCTTGGAAGTGATATTTCATGATACATTCAGATATCACTCACACTTAATGGAAGGAGATTATACAGCATATGTGCACTTGGGGTGGTAATCTTAGTGACCATCTTACATTTCCATCTACCACATTCTTCTTTTGCCCAGATATAAGTACTATTGATTATATATATATGCACGTATACATGTACATAAGTGTGTGTATCTAACTATATGTGTATATCTACCTCTCTCTTAGTATACATGTAGGTGTTTAAATATACATGCAAATATACAAATATAAATGATATTTCAGCTTGGGTTCCCTGAAGAGTGATTCTGACAAGGAGTTTGGGGTGAGATATGTTTATCAACATGCATGAAAGGAAGGAAAAAAAGCAGGATTGGAGAGTGGAAGTTTAAATTATAGAATCCCAGCTTGACAAAACATCGGCCAGTCTAGTAGGAAGAATTGGAGCAAGTATTTCCTGGAAAAGGCCAGGGTTTTTTCACTCAGATGTGGTTTCCCAGGGAATGTCATTACCTCCAGCCAGATGCTGAGGCAGCTGAGAGATGGAAGCTGTTTGCTCTCCACATTTCTTGAATGTGGGCAGCAAGTCATGCCTTGAAGGGGGTTCTAGGAGATGCATCTGGGAGTGGATGCCCCTTCCTTTACATCTAGGGCTATCCAATCTACTGAAGCAGAGCATTTGTAAAGATCTTCATGTTGTCATTTCTTGAGATCTAGATCAAGTTACTGAGCAAGACCTAGAATAGAGATCCTAAACACATTTGGTAGACACCTGCATTGCTCCTGAGCCTGACTGATGTTTTAGAAAGCATTTTATCCAGCAAAAGATAAAATGATCTCATTCTATTGGGTGCTATGTCCTTTATTTTTACAAAGCTGTGAATGTGAGATTCAGAACTTAAGAAACAGTTATGAATCTAAAGAAATTTTCATTGTAAAACCCTACATTTTCTAGTCATAAAATTTTAAAAACATCAAATACTATATGCACTAGTATCTCTGCCTACTGTAAATGAAGTTTCAAAAGAAGATAGGTAACCATCTATCTTAGTAGGTAGTGACAAAGATTTTTTTCACAGACTCCAGGCAAAATTATGAGATAATATTTGTATTATTTTCTAGAGATCCCATAACACATTATCACAATCTAGGTGGTTTACAACAAAGTAAGTGTATTCTCTCTCAGTTCTGGAAGCTAAAGTCCTAATCAAGGTGTCAGCAGGGCCATGCTTTCTCAGATGGCTCTAGGGAAGATTCTTCCTTGGCTCTTCCTACCTATATTTGTGTCAGGCAATCCTTGGCATTCATTGCTTAGAACTGCAGAACTCCAGTCTCATCTCCATCTCCACATGGCCTTATCTCCTGTGCATGTCTCTTCTCTTCTAATGACACTGGTTATATTGGATTAAGGACCCATCTTAGTCCAATATGACCTCACCTTAAATTAACTAATTACATCTGCAAAAAAGAATTTATTTCCAAATAAGAAAGCATTCTGAGCCGTGGAGAGCTAGTATTTCAACATATCTCTTTTGGGAAACTCAATTCAACTTGTAACAATGTCCAACTATAGTTTCCTTCATTCTATTGTTAACAGAGAAACACAAACTAGAAGTATACAGATTTCCTCTTGGCATATTTTAAGATATGAATATTTTCAAGAACAATTAGGCTTTTGTTCCCTCTTCTTGTAATTTAGATAGATTTTCTATTGAGAACAGAGTCTTGAGAAATCAAGCTCTCTTCACAACAGTTCATCTTATTTATCTTTTTTGGACATGAGAGAATGATTTTAGTAAGGCAAAGTGTTGATGACATCAGCTGCTGGAGGCATGCCTGTACAAGAGTTTCCTGGTATTGGACAAAGGTATCCACCTGTGTGAGACTTCTATTGTTGCTGTAACAAATTATCACAAACTTAGTGACTTCAATAATACAAATTTATTATCTTACTTTTCTGTATGTCAGAAGTCTAACATGGATCATGTTGGGCTGAGACCTTGATGTGGTATGAGCAGGGCAGCCTTCCTTCTGGAGATTCTAAGGAAGAATCCATTTCCTTGTCTCCTTGTCCTTTCCACCTTCTCCAGTCCACCCACATTCCTTGGATCATTGTCCTCTTCCTCTGTCTTTAAAGCAAGCTGTGGTGATCTTTTAATTCTCATGTTACAAAGTCTTTGGTTCTCTGCACCTGGAAATGGTCCACCACTTTTAGGAATTTGTTTGATTAGAATGGATATCCATTATCCACCTGGATAACCTAGATAGTATTCCTTTTTTAAGGTCCATAAACTTAAACACATGTTCAGAATGTCTTTTGCCATTTTAGATAACATGCACAGGTTCTGGAGATTAGGGCATGGATGTCTTTGAGGACCATTATTCTACTTAATATACCATGCAAAAAGCTACACATCAGCATTGCATTCAAATTTCAGGTCTTTTTCTTTCCTTATCTCAACTCTATGCTGATAACAGATTGTTTTTATACCTCAAAATTTGCAATATAGGGGTTGGCATTAATTGATTATGAAAAAACAATTCACTTAATAAAAATGAATGTATACTATTCCCTAAATTAGATGATAGGAAATAATAATGAATAAAACAGCCCTTGTGAAGCTTAAAATATCCCCAAAGCACTAATATAAAGACAGAAATCATACTCAATATTGTATACATTACGATTAGTAAAGTAAAGAATTTTTTGGAAGCATGTAACTTTTCTCATTCTTATTTGAGTCCTCCTACAGGACTAAATCTAGGCTCATGACACCTTTCTCAATTACGGTTCATCTACTTTTGAGAATAATTTGCTGAAGTTAATAGCTATCACTTCATGTACTTTCAAAATGCTGGAGATTAAGCCCTTAACTCCTGTGTTTCCTGAATGCTTTATTTTACCTCCTCTTTCTAACCATTCTTCATTATTATAACTAAATCTGACATTGCTTTATGTTTTTATTCCATTATTTTGTTATTTTTCTCATTTTAACATTTCTGGAAATTTTTCTCATTCATTTAATTATGCATATCATATAATAAAGCAATCTCATTGTAAATTATTTAAACAATGTGTTACATGGCAACTTGGCTAGGTTACGGATTTGGTTGTTTGGTCAAGCAGGCACTGACCTGATTATTACTGTGAAGGCATTTTGTGGATTTAATTCAGCAGTCAGTTGATTGCATTTGCAGCTGATTACAGATCAGGAATGCCTTCAGGAATGAGAAACTTCTAATCCAATCAGGTGAGGGCCTTAAACGCCTTGAAGGCCTTGCTCTACTTGAGCAAGCCAGCTTCTCCTGGAGAATTCATTGAAAACGTCATCAGAGTTCCCATCTTGCTACCTGCCCTATAGAATTTGTTGGATTTTCCAATCCCCACAGTCATGTAAGCCAATTCCAATAATATATATCATAATATTTTCATCATCATATATATGTACATTATATGTTTATGTATATACACATTTTGTGTGTGTGTGTATTCTGTCAGTTCTGTTTCCCTGATGAACCTTGACTAGTGTAAACAACAAAGTAGTATATAGTTAATACATGAACATTTCCTTTATCTTGCACCCCACCCCACACTCCTCCCATGAAGTATCAGTTGTTAAGAGTTTGATAAGGATTTATCTAGGCCTTTTAAAGTCAATTTAAGCAGTTCAGGTTAGAGATGATATTGAATTCTATTGGATGGTCATGATGGGATGGAAGTAATAAATATGTTTAGGCAGTATTTTAAAGAAGGAATCCATAAGCCTTTGTGACGGATTTGGTGATTGAAGATTACAAGGGGAAAAAGTGAATCAAATATAAAAATCTAGATTTGTGTGCATTCAACTGGGTACATGTTGATGCTGATATAGTGAAGAGTTATAAGACAAGCATGGAAGACAGAATCAAAGTTCTATTTTTCATTTATAAATACATTATTAAAAGAAGGATGTCTGGAGAGTGCCAATATTTAAGGACTAAGAGGAGTCTGAGAAAAAGCAACATGGAAGGTAATAAGAAAAGCGAAAGAGAGAGAGATACCACAAAAAGTAACAGATGGAGGATGTGGTAAATGCCATTCAAGCATGTAACCAATTACTGAGATCTAATTAAATCCAGATTTCTAAGCTAAAAGTAGCAGTTTTTGCTGACCAAAAACTGTCTACTGTATTACACTTGACAAGGAAGTGAGTTTTTAACTTAATTTTACTCCAAGTTTTTACCCTTTCATTTGTTCTGGGCAGCATTTAACGCAGCAGTCTTTTAATTTGGTCTTATCCCAAGCCAACACCATAGAGTTCCAGGGCACAGAGCTCTGTAATTCCCCTTCTAAATTATTCATAACCCTCAAATGTTCACATGTTGTATTTAAACTTTTACTCATTTCTCAAGATTCTAATTTATTTTATTATTAGATTTATATAATACTTTTAAACTTTTCCCCTGTGGTATCTGAGATTTGTATCCAGTTTTAAGTCAGAAACTATAAGAGGTGCTGAGGGTAGGTTTTTAGTAGAACCAACATTGTACTGCAAAGAAATTACTACAGGGGAGGTCATTAGATCAAATTTCTTTAGACAAGAGGAAATTATATACCTCAGACAGATTTAAAAAGGCTGCTCTATTAAGAAGCTCAGCAAAACTTCATGATTCAAGGTCCCCTCCCTTCTTCAGAATCTGCTCATGTAACCACCATCCTAATTTCTGTTGTCTCACTCCATCCCATGCAATGCTCTGACTTTATCATAAGAAACCCTACACATATATGTACCCAAATTGTGTTGTAATTTTATCACATGAAGGGTTTCTGGTTTATGTCACAGAAAACTCAGTCTTGTGACTTCTGGGGATAAGGATTTATTTTAGGCAGTTATAGAATTTCTCTGACCCATTGTAATTAAGTTGGGAATTTAAAGATAGCTAACTATTTTATTTTTCACCACATTCTCTAGGGTATATAGCTACAACCAATCAAATGCACTTTATTTCTTCTGTTCACTGCTATGTTACATGGCAGCAACTAGCTGGTCATGCCAAACCTTGATTTCTATTTAATTACAGAGACATATGGGTGATTATTTGATTTTGACAATGTATGACATGGCCTACAGTATCTCCTTTACCACTGGAAATGAGGTCATCGATATCTTTGAAACTGTGAAGATCAGATAATCAATTCCAAATTTCAAATAACCCAGGGACAATTCAAAGTTCTGTTTCCCTGGGACTCCTTCAAATACCAATTTCTGTAAGAGTTCTGCTTTTGAATCGGAAAACATAGCCACTGTGACTGAATTGGAATAAGAGATTTATTATAGAGTTTAGACTTTTCATAATTTAAATAGCTGGTGTGCCAGTTTGGATGTATTATGTCCCCCAAAATGCCACTATCTTTGATGCAATCTTGTGGGGGCAGACATATTATTGTTAATTAGGTTGGAATCTTTTGATTGAGTGTGATTCAATGAACTGTAAGTGAAAGGTTTGATTGGATTATGTTCATGGGGATATGGAGCCCTCCCATTCAGGGTGGGTCTTAATTTAATCACTGGAATCCTATAAAGAGCAGCTGAGAGTGACATCTTGGAGAGCAACTAAGAGAGACATTTCAGAGATGGCCATTGAAAGCAGACTTATCGTAGCCCAGAGTTTACTCTGGAGAAGCTAAGAGAGGACAAAATGCCCCAAGAGGAACATTTTGAAGAACACACAGGACCTGAGAGAGGAGCTGAAACATAACCCAGGATCAGCAGATGCCAGCCACAGGCCTTCCTAGCTAACAGAGGTTTTCTGGATGCCATTGGCCTCCCTTTGTTGAAGGTATACTTGTATCGATGCCTTAATTTGGACGTTTTCATGGCCTTCAGACTGCAACTTTGTAACCAAATAAAACCCCTTTATAAAAGTCAATCTATTTCTGGTGTTTTGCATGATAGCAGCATTAGCAAACTGGAATAGCTGGTAAAGGATTTTATGGAAAGCTATAGCTTCTTTGTCTGGTGTTAGGCCTGCAGTTCATCAATCAACAGTCAGAAAAAGTGTCAAACATAAATTTACAGAAAGCAAGGACAATATGAATACTGCATCTATCTCTCACCAGCTCCAACCTTAACAATGAGGATCATCTGAAGATATTTTAATACCTCTCCTGGAGTTACATGTGTCCTGGATCAGGACTTGGTGAAGCTATGGGATGAGATCCAGCAGGAGCTGTAGGAGCAAGAGGCTTGTCTACTGGCCCAAACCAATAAACAGAGGTAGAAGATCAGCAGCAAAGTGTTCAAATATTAGAGGCACTTGGAATTTTATACCAATTTTCAGGATATAATGCAGCTGTCACACTTGTGTTACTCAAAACTCATGCAAATTTCTCCTGTGTCCAACTCTAACCTATAACTGTACTTGGAAGGTAATTTTATGAAATATAGTTTGAATTTAACTAAATTTGCATAATATAAAATATCATAGCCATTGGATTTTTATAGCTCTTATCATTTCCTGATTGCAAAAGAGAAGCATAGCAGTAATGCCACTCTCCCTTTACTGGGCTGTGCAGGAATAAAAGAAAGAAGACCCATTCTGATAATGGCAGGCGTCTTGGAAAATTTACATGTATTCACTAGTAGGAGAGTCCTATCTATGGAATGCTTTTAACAGAGTGTATATAGTCTGATTAGAATTACTTTGGCAAACAAACTCCAGTTTTCTGGGTTTCCAGGGGTATGGTTCCATGGAAAATGTTACATAAATTTCATGATTATTGTAGAATATCAAGAGGTTTCATGACTGAATAGCTCCCTTTTTTTTTTGTAAGTATTGACAACGTATGTAACATTGAGATCTTCTCTACAGAACATCAGAACATGTCATAATATGGCCAGAAATTGCCATGTTTTGCTATGTCATATAGTTACTTGCATCCGTGAAATTACTAGTAACCCTGATAGTGCATGAGTTGTCTAATTATTTTGAAATTGATTGCAAAACCCAGTTCTTTGTGTTTTCTCACTGAAAAATACAAGTAAAGCAAAATTTCTATACTTTCAACCCCTTCCTAATTTAGGAAAGAACACTAGGGCTGTTGAAAGAACCAACATCTTCTACTTCAGCCTCACCCAAGCTTTAGAATCCCAGTAGGTTTGTAGTTAGGAAAATTCCAATTCCAGGCACCTTATGCCTGTTACAACATATTGCTTAATTTTTGGATGTCCAGGTTTCATACTTATGTCTAAGGTAGATTCAAGTATGCTAGTTCTTTTGAACCAACCCATTTTAGACTTGAGGGTTGAAATAGAGAATATTTTGAAAAACAACCAACACATTGTGCTTTTTTCTGTTGAAATACCTTTTTTTTTTTTTTTTTTCTGTTGATATAACCTTTCAAAACAGGCTCAAGCCCATTTTACTTCATTATATCACATAATTTGCATTCTCTTCTGAAAGCTTTACAGGCACCCTTGAACTAGATTTCTATTGTGTTACCATACAATTTTATAAATCTAACCAGATATGTATAAATTCCAGCCAATAGTATATACATACACTCATTGCCTTAATAGGCATTTATCAAATCCATATTAAGTCAGGAACTATGTTGGGTACTATATGCAGTAATTAAGAATAAAATAGACCTTCCAGTGTAAACTGCTGCTATTCAAAAAGAATTTTGTCAATTCCCCTCCTCTACCACTACCAGTTTGAAAAATATATCTAAATATATAAGAACCCTAAAACTGGAGAGAAGTACCCTAGTATCCTATAGTTAAAACAGTGTTTTGTATTATATTTTTAATACTAAAGTGATAATGATAGTGGCAATGAGCATACCCACACTCAGGTTTCCATTTTCACTTTCAGAAATATTCTTGCATGTGGCCTAATTGACAGTGTCTTTCAAGGCCTTGGCCTTTAGAAAACAATTTGCACTACTAATTTGTAACCATGCCTGTCAGTAGTTGTGCTTCAAGATGGAAAATAGCCTTGTAGGTCCATGAAGTGCCAACACCAATTTAATATCAATATAAAAATTTTAATAATAGTGTCTAATGTATGAGAAACCTTCTGGATATGACCTTCTGCCATAGGTCATCTTGTTGACAGATGTTTCAGATACTCTGGTGTGCTAAGTAATTTCAATGACTAACTAAAAAAATTGTTTAACTAAATAGAAAAAGTTCCCAGAAATCTGGTGTGGTTTTGGGGTGGGGGGAACTCTTGGTATTTCAGACTAAGTTAGTGGATACAAGTGATAAAAACACATCATAAATATTGAAATATATAATTCATCTGAATAGAAGAAAACAGAAAGTACCTATTTTAATTATTTTTCATATTGACAAAGGTTGAATTATTAAGGAAAATGTGCTTTTAAAATTACCAAATAATATATAATTGCTTATACTGAGGGTTCAGGGTAAATGTCAGGCTCCATAAGTCTTATGATAACAAAACTCTGTAGAATATCCTACAGACAAAATAATGAGTACAACTACTGGCATAATTTATAACTTCCTTAACTGCATATTTGTTTTTCTTTGGTGATATAACTTTGGAGAGATATAATTGGGGAGATGTCATATATATGAAACTTTGGACTAAATGTTATGGATGGGAAAGTGCTCCAGATTTTTTTTTTTGTCAAACATAAGGGGATGCTGCTGTGTGCTTCCCAGATCCTCTCTTTAGGACTGAGGCTATCCTTCCTGGAGTGTTAAATGCTGTGGACTCAAAGTTGTTTCTTTCTTGGAAATTTCCTTTGGTAGAAAGAACTTCCTCAGTCAAGTTTAAGTATATCCTTAGGGCAGTCTGCAAACAGTAACCGACTGGTATGATGTTTTAAGGCTTTATCCCCTCAGTTCAATTTGGGACAATACTGAAAGGCTTTCCACCTGCTGGGTCTCTGGGAACTGGCTGAGACCATTTGTAATGTGCCATGTAGCTTCCCAAATTTCCTCAAAGAGATTGTTGCTGAGAATCTCTCCAATACATTTTCTGCATTCAAATCTCCATTTCTCAGTCTATTTCCAGGAAACCTGGCCTTAGACAGAGAGTTTGTAGAATTAACTGGATAGAAAAGCTGAGACAATATGCTGTCTGTAAGACTGAGCTTAATTTGTTCAATTATTGAGGCACACAAGCCCTAGAAAGTTTTATGTGCTTTTATATTTCAAGTCTCTTTAGTGTAGTGGTTGAGGGCACTAGCTCTGAAGTAGAGCAATTTGAGACTAAATGCTAGCTACATCTCTCCCTAGATCACCTATATTTTTGTGTCTTTATAAGAGTTCAGTGGCAATGGAGATGTATATATAGCTCTCAGCTTAGTACTTGATACCTAAAAATAACAAAATCAGTATTATCTACAACTATGATTATTAGCAATCACATTATGAATGCAAAACTGATGCCAATTTTTAAAAATGGTATTGATATAGAATCTTCCACAGTTAGATTTGCTATCTTTTTTTCACAACATGCAAGATATGTGGCTAATATGCTTCATTCAAAGTTCAATTTCCATAGTTTTGAAATTGGCTCTTTTGATGCAATTTTTATGTTAAAACACCCCTCTGCACTGTTGGCAATAGGAGGTACATAATAAATGTATACATGATAGAATTCTGCAAGTCTTGTCGTCTTCTTGCCATATATCACAAAGAGAGGATCCAATTTAATAAGTCTATTAATTTTAGGGCTAAATCTCTAAGTGTAATGTTTAAAGTGTTACACATGCCTATATTGAAAAATTCCGTTTACTTGTATTATAAAATTAAGGCATAGATACATTGCTTAATTCAAACACCAGATTATATGAACTGAAACCTATGGATGGCAAAGTCTCATTATGAGAGAAAAAAACAAGCAAAAGATCATGAGAAATAGAGCAAAGAAATGGAAAGTATGTTTAATAAAATGAGTTGGGAAATTCATACCCTCAAAGCCTTTTGGAGTATTTTAGTGATGGTGCCACCAGGAGCTTGTAAAAAAGAAAAGTTTAATGATTGTGGGGAGATGGCAGAATAGGAAGCTCCAGAAATCTGTCTCTACCATAAAAACAAACAAACAAACAAACAAACAAAAAACAGTCAGGAACTGTCTGAATCAACTATTTTGGAACTATGGAGTCTAACACAACACTTGCAGCATCCAGGGAAGAGCTGGATGAAGAGGCTTGTAAATTGTGGTAGCTATTAGTGAATTTGATCTTCCATGTGTTTGTTACCATCCTCCATCCCCCAGCTGCATAGCTGGCAGCTGTGGGGACTGCAGCTCCAATTTATGATGTAGTAAGGAGAGCAATAAGGACCATTCCCTTCAAAAAAGCATGTGAGTGTGTGTAGTCTGATTGCTGATGGTGCTTTTGATTGCTCCATTTGCTCACTAAGGGGCCAGCAAGGTGGGTGGCCATTGTTTCTACTCCACAGGCAGAATGGCAGAAGATTCTTGAAGAAACAGTACCTGTTTTTTTTTTTCTTTCTTACTTTCCCACATTCAGAAGAAAAAGTAGTTCTGAAAAGTCACAAACTAATAGCTCCAGCACTCTAGAAAAAGATGCAATCCCAGAAGAGTGGGAGAATATTTGGAGAGTTGCACCAAGTTAATTATCAAAATATCCAGTTTTCAACAAAAAAATTACAAAACACACTAAGAAACAGGAAAATATGGCCTACTTTCAGAGAAAAAAATAATTTAACAGAAACCATCCTGAAGGATGCAGATACATTGAAACTATTAGTCAATGACTTTTAATCAACTCTCTTAAAGGGGTTCAATGAGCTAAGGGAAAACATAACAAAGAAATAAAAGAAATTAGGACATTTTATCTGAACAAAATAAATAGAAGTTATAAAATGGTACAAAACAGAAATTCTGGAGCTGAAAAGTACAATACTTGAAATGAAAAAAGAGAGCATTTCAAAAGCAGACTTGAACAGTCAGAAGAAGACAAGCAAACTAGAAGATAAGAAAATTGGAATTACGCAGTGTGAGGAGCAGAAAGAGAAAAGAATTAAGGAAAATGAAGACAGTCTGGGGAACCTGTGGGACATCTTTAAGTGTAGCAAAATGTGCATAATAGGAGACAGAAGAACAGAGAGAGAAAGGAGCAGAAAAGGTATTTGAAGAAATAATGGCCCAAAACTTCCCAAATGTGATGAAAGACATTAATATACAAATCCAAAAGTCTCAATGAACTCGAAACAGGATAAACTCAAAGAGATCTACATATTAAAAATGTCAAAATACAAAAATTAAGAGAGCATTTTGAAAGCAGCAAAAGAGAAGTGACTTGTCACATACAAAGGATTCTCAATAAGATTAACAACTGATTTCTAAACAGAAATTATGAAGGTAAGAAATCAGTGGGGTAGCGTATTTTAAGTCCTTAAAGGAAAAAAAAATGTCAACCAATAATTCTTTTTCTGACTAAATTATCCTTCTAGAATAACAGAGAAATTAAGTCTTTTACAGATAAACAAAATCTGAAGGATTAACAAAAAACCTTCCCTACAAAAAAACTAAAGGAGTCCTTTGAGCTGAAATAAAAGAACACTAGACAGTAAGTTCAAGACAAAAAATAAAGAACATTGGTAAAAGCTACCTACATAGGTAAACATAAAACTCTGCATTATTGTACTTGGGTTTGCAGCTGCATTTTTCCCTTTGTGACTAAAAAGGCAAATATGTGAAACAATAATTGAAATTGATGTTAATGTCCATACAATGTATAAAGATGTAATATGAGGCAATAACATCATAAAGAGTCATGACAGAGGTGTTAGAAACAGAGTTTGTATATTTCTGAAACAAAGTTGGTATTATTACAACTAGGTTGTTTTTAGTTTAAGATGTTAATTGTAACCTCAAGGGTAATCACTAAGAAAATAAGTTTAAAATATATAGAAAAAGTGAAAGAAGGGAAGAAAATGGTACACTCCAAAAAATCAGTTAATTCCAAAAATCAATAATGGTGTAACTGAGGACCAAAAACCATACAAGATTTATGAAAAACAAATAGTTAAGTGGTAGAAGTAAATCTTTCCTTATCAATTATTAACCTAAAACTTAAACTTAAAAATATTAACTTAAAAATATTAAAATTACTAAAATTAACTTAAAAGTATTAAAATTATTAGCTTAAACTTAAAACTTAAACTTTCTTATTAAAAGATAGAGATTGGCATATTGGATGAAAAAACATGATCCGTCTATATGCTGTCTACAGGAGACTTATTTTAGATACAAAAACACAAAGAGGTTGAGAGTTAAAGGAAAGAAAAGATATTTTGGGCAAATAGTAACAAAAAAAAAGAGCCAGATTAGCTGTAATGTTGTAAGACAAAATACATATTAAGTATAAAAAACAAGAGACAAAAGACATTATGTACTGTTCAAAAGTTAAATCCTGCAAAAATATATAAAAATTATAAATATATATGACCCTAACAGGGGCGTAAAATATATGAAGCAAACATTCTCAGCATAAAGAGAGAAACAGTTCCACAATAATAGTTTGACTTCAATACACCACTTTAAATAATTGAAAGAATATCCAGAGAGAAGAGCTATAAAGAAATAGAGGATGTGAACAACACTATACACTAATCAAGCCTAATGAAATATATAGAATACTCCACTAAACAGCAGAAGATTATTCAGTCTTTCAAGTGCATGTGGTTCATTCTCTAGGATAGGCCTTTTTTAAATGTAATTTTATTGAAATATATTCACATACCATACAATCATCCAAAGTGTACAATTGTTCAGTTTCTCACATAGTTGTGCATTCAACACCACAGTCAATTTTTGAACATTTTCATCACTCCAAAAAATAAAAATTAAAATAAGGAAAGAAAATAAAAGTAAAAGAGAACATTGAAAGCATCCCACACCCTTCCACTCCCCCCATTTACTTTTTTAATTGAAACATATTCACATACCACATGATCATCCAAAATGTAAAACAGTTGTTCGCACTATTGTCATATATTCGTGCATTCATCACCATAGTCAATTTTTCATTAGTGTGAAATTTTCATTACTCCAAAAACTAAAAATAAGGATAAAAATAAAAGTTAAAAGAACTCTCAAAACATCCTATATCCTCCTCCTCCCTATTACTCATTTACTTTTTGTCCCCTTTTTTTCTACTCATTTGTCCAAAAACTGGGTAAAAGGAGTTTGAGCCATAGGTTATCACGATCACACAGTCACACCATATAAGCTATTTAGTTGTGACTTCCTTCAAGAATCAAGGATACTGGATTGCAATTCAACAATTTCAGATATTTCCTTCTAACTATTCTAATAGACTAAAAACTAAAATGGGATATCTATAAAATGCATAAAGGTGCCTCCAGAATGACCTCTGAACTCTATTTGAAATCTCTCAGCCACTGAAGTTTTATTTTGTTTCAATTCTCCTCCCACTTGTGGTCCAAAAGTCTTTCTCAATCACAGGATACAGAGTCCAGGCTCATTCCTGGGAGTCACATTCCTTATTGTTGGAAAGGATAGACCACTTTTTAGGTCACAAATCCAATGAAAATTAATTTCAAAAGATTGAAATCATACAAAGTATCTTCTCTGCTCACAAGGGGATGAAGAGAAATTAATGGCAAAGTGAAACTGGAAAAATTATGAATATGTAGAAATTACCCACCCTCTTAAATAACCAATGGGTCAAAGAAAAAATACAAGGGAAATTAGGAAATACCTTGAGGTAAATGAACATGAAATCAAAACATATGAAAACTTATGGGATGAAGCAAAAGCAGTAAGAGGTAAATTTATAGGTTGTTTTAGTTTGCTAATGCTGCAGAATGCAAAACACCAGAGATGGATAGGCTTTTATAAAACGGGGGTTTATTTCGCTACACAGTTACAGTGTTAAGGCCACAAAGCATCCAAGGTAACACCTCAGCAATCGGGTACCTTCACCGGAGGATGGCCAATGGCGTCCGGAAAACCTCTGCTAGCTAGGAAGGCAGCTGGCCTCTGCTCCAAAGCTCCAGCCTCAAAATGGCTTTCTCCCAGGACATTCCTTTCCAGCAAGCTTGCTTCTCTTCAAAACATCACTCCCAGCTGCACTCTCTTTTCTCCCCCCGAGTCAGCTCATTTATATAGCTCCACTGATAAAGGCCCACCCTGAATGGGTGGGGCCACGCCTCCATGGGAACATCTCATCAGAATCATTGCCCACAGCTGGGTGGGGCACATTCCAAGCAAATCCAACCATCACCAAAACGTCTGCCCCACGCAAGACCACAAAGATAATGGCATTTGGGGGACACAATACACTCAAACCGGCACATAGGTATAAAAGTTTTCATTGGAAAAGAGAAAGGTCATAAATCAATAACCAAACTTCACATCTAGAAAAACTAGAAAAAAAGAGAGCAAACTAACCAAAATTACAGCCATAAGGATAGAATAAATATTAGAGCAGAGAATAATGAAATAATTATTTTAAAAAATAATGGAGAGAATCAATGAATCCAAAACTTGGTTATTTGAAAAGATCAATAAAATTGGCAAGCCTTCAGCTAGTTGCCAAAGAAAAAAAATGAGAGGGCACAAATAAATTAATTCAGGAAGGAAAATGGGGCCATTAATACTGACCTTACAGAATTATTACAGATTATAGGAAAGAACTAAGAATAATTGTATGCCAACAAATTAGATAACCTAGATGAAACAGACAAATTCCTAGAAACATACAAATTGCTTACACTAACTCAAGAAAACATAGAAAATCTCATGAACTATAAAAAGTAAAGACATTGAATCAGTAATAATAAATCTCTCAAGAAAAGTCAAATATTAAATGAATAATAGGGGGGATTAGGGGATGGGATATTTTGGGTATTCTTTTTTACTTGTATTTATATTTTTTTTGGAGTAATGAAAATGTTCAAAAATTGTGGTGATGAATGCACAAATATATGATGATACTGGGAACAATTCATTGTACACTATGGATGATTATATGGTATGTGAATATATCTCAATAAAACTGAATTAAAAAAAACAAAAACAAAATGATCCTATAGTACAACTGGAAATACAATCCACATGCAAAAGAATGAATTCAGACCCCCACATCTCACCATACAGAAAATTAATTCAAAATGGATCACAATCCTAAGTGTAGGGCCTAAAACTATAAAACTCTTAGAAGAAAACATAGGGAAACATGCTAGAACCTGGCATTATGCAATGGATTCTTACATTTTACCCCAAAGCATGAGTTACAAAAGAAAAAATTATACTTCATCAAAATTATAAACTTTTGTGCATCAAAGGGTATGATAAAGAAAATGAAGAGACAAACTACAGAATGAGGAAAATATTTGGAAATTATATATCTAATAAGGGTTTAATGTGCAGAATACACAAAAAAAATTCAACAGAAATACAAACAACCCAACTAAAAAAAAAATAATAATAAGCAAAGGATCTGAACAGACATTTCTACAAAGAAGATCTACAAGTGGCCAAAAAGCACATGAAAAGATGTTCAACATCATTAACCATTAGAGAAATGGAATTCAAAAACTACAATGAGTTACCCTTTCATACCCACAATATGGGTATTATTTACAAACTAGAAACAAGTGTTTGTGAGGGTGTAGAGAAATAGGAACACTTGTACATTATTATTGGGAATGTAACTTGGTACAGCAGCTATGGGAAACAGTTTAGTGATTCTTTGAAAGGTATACATAGAAATACCACATGACCCAGCAATACCACTTGTAGGTACATAGCCAACAAAATTGAAAACAGTAAGTCTAGCAGATATGTGTACACCAATGTTAATAGCAGTGTTATTCATAATAGCTGAGTTGTGGAAGGTCCCCAAGTGCCAATTCACAGATGAATAGATTAAAAAAAAATGTTGTTTATGCCTACAATTGACTATTATTGCAGCCATAAAATAAATGAAGGGTTTATATATGATACAACATACATGAACCTTGAAGACATCATGTTGAGTGAAATAAGCCAGACATAGGAGGACACATTTGTATGTTTTTTTACTATGAAATACTTATATTAGTAAATTTGTGGAGACAGAAGACAGAATATTTTTACCAAGGACTGAGCAGAGGAGGAAATGAGTAATTATTGCATAATTGATAAAAGGTTTTGTTTCTGATGATGACAATGAAATAGAAGTAGTGGTGATTGTTATAAAACATTGTCAATTCACTTCATTTCACAGAATTTCACAGCTATTAATGGTTAAAAAGATTCTGTTATATGTATTTACCACAATAAAAATTGGATAAAAAACTGAAGACTTTACATCAGTTAAGTTTTCACCCAATTCAAGATAGCCAACCCTATTGCTTTCATCCACCACCATTTCCCATAACTAATACTAAGAAAAAAATATTAGTCATTTCTTGAGATCATTTTCCTCTATTCTATATCCTTAGTTTTGAAATAATGTTTGGGAGATTTTAGGATGGTTTCTAAAACACAGTTACTCTTGTCTTTGCCTAGACTAATGGAGAGTGATGATATATATAATAACCTTTTCCATTGGCTCCTTAGTGTGGGGGAAGAAAAATAGTCAAAAAACACTTCAGAATCTCCTAGTACATGTGTACTGGAGCATAAAGGAGAAAGGCCTTTACAAATTCTATTGTTGTTTTTGTTGTTATTTTGTTTTATTTATTTTCTTCTTTTTAAAAAAAGTAGTGTAAGGTCTAAATAAGAAATAATTTTAAAAAATTGGGTAAAGGAGAGACATGAAGAGGGTAATTTATAAACAAAATTCTCAGAGAAAATTTACCACAATGAATATTAACAGTATCTAAGTTGCTATTAGGAAGTTTCTTATTTTACAGAGTAATGGGTGAAACAATCAATTTAGAAGGTCAAGGGTACCATATGAAGTCACATTTCCATGACTCTTTTTGCTTTGAGGGATATCGAGACTTTTGAAAATTTCACTCACTCTTCTTGAATCAATCAATCCTTTTCATTTGCCATCAGCATGAATGAAGAACAACATACGTCAAAACAAGACAGTTTACATAATTGCATGCCTGTCTTCCAAATATTTTAAATATTGATTACAGTTGTGTGTACTTGATGCCCAGATTTCATGCATATTTTATCAGTCATTGAAAACTCAGTTTTCAAACTCTGGATTACTCTGGTTATGCAAGAAATTTAAAAAGTAATTTATTTATTCATACTGGGATGAAATTGCTCTACTGTATAATAAATAATGCATACTGTTTTAAGATCTTAATCACAGAATGGCTATACACTCAATTGTATTAGGGGCATATATGACAAAAAATAAAATGTGTTTCATACAATATTCAATAGTTTATTTTTTTCCATTTTCTCACTTCTCTCTAAGTTTCTTATCTTACTTTTAAAATCCAAATCACTTATATTTTCATATGCTAAAATTTATTCTATGATTTGTGCATCAGGCAGCATTCACAATACTGCTCAATTTTTAAATTCTTTTTCAATAGATAAAAAAACAAAAAAATTGGAAAATGGCACATAGTAGGTCTTCATTTTTATAATTGTTTTTATTATACTTTAATTATAAATTATAAATAAGAAATGAGATTAGAATTCACATTTTTAAAAATTTAGGTAATTCAAGTAAATGTGCCCTTTAAATATTGTAAATTTTATAAGTAGGACTAATAGTAGCAGTATGATTTGGTCATTCAACATAACATGTTCACTTTAAAATACTATTGGTTATTAGTACATTTATTGACCTAAATGTACCTTAAGTAATACTATTTTCAGTTTATTTTTAATAGAAATCTGAAAACAGTGGCCAAGTTCATATTATTTAATTATGCTTATTAATGGTTGATTTCAGTGAAGGTAATACTTTTAGCATCTAAATGCACTGGCTTACTCTGGAATTAGGAAATGTAAAATAAATGGCAATATTCACTAAACATTCTTAAACATGTATAAAATTTTTTTTAAAAGTTTGATGCTGGAATTTTTCTGAGCAACTACAGCATGAGGTCAATGTGTATGTTAATTACTGAGTTTTAAATTGCATGTTAATTTGGTGTTTGATTTTTAAACTAAAACCTCAGCATTATTTTTTAAAATAAGATAGTATACAAGAATTTGGCACTACTTGCCAAAAGCATTATAAAATTGAATAATTTGGGGATTAAGAAAACCATTTATTTCTAGTTAGATAAATATAATAGATATGTTAGTTTGTTATCTCAGTTAAATTTAGTACAGTTATATAATCAGTATATGTTAACTGTCTTGAAGCTTAGTTTGTGTCATTTGTGGTCCATTGGAGTATCCAATTTTTTGAGTCTATTTGGTTGTTAAAGATACACATAAAATTCATAGTTCTGACTTTTACATCCATTTCCAGTCTTATTTGAAATTAGAACTTAAAGACGTCATTTTCTTTGCTTTGTCTCATGTATTAAATTGGTTACACCTTATATATTTTTCTTCCATTAACTATTTGGTTTTCTGGTCATGTGACATTGATTTTTTTTTTTTTTTAAGTAAAGAACAGCAAAAAAGAAAATAGAAGAAAAAGAAGAAGAAGGAGGAAGAGGAGGAGGAGGAGGAAGAGGAGGAAGGGGAGGAGTATTTTAATAAAAACTTTGGAGTTTTCAATGAGGAAGATCTGTTTCATCCTACAGTGAGATTCATGGTATGTTTCTATATTCTTACATTTTAATATTTGCCATTTCTCCTCAAGCATTTAATTTTCTGTTGTCCTGAGCCACAAAGTCAAGCTCTGTATAGAGGGAAAAATTCAATCTTCAAGTATTTTCAGGTTCACTTTAGGAATTTTCACGACAATATTTTTTGAGAACATGCTAAGTGCCATGAGTTATTTTAGGCATTAGGAATAAAGTTGCTAACATATTTTAAAAAAAAGATAAATTTTAAATTTGATAGCTCCATTTTACAACAGATTTAACCCTTATCTATTTTATCCCACATAATTTCACTAAAAGGAACATAGATCACAATTCTCTGTATTATTGAAAATATTCTGACTCCTGAGTTTAGTGTCAGGGAACACATAGGAGAGACATTTCTTTCTATTTATTTCTTTTGATTTTGAGTTTTTATTTAAGTAGATTTCATGATCTAATTGTCTTTATATATACAATTTTTCAAATTCTTTGTTGAGCTCAGACTACTCAGATTACTTAACTATTATAACCAATATAATTAGATGATCTTTCATGTTAAGAATATTGTTTCATTTCCCAGTATTCTCCTCATGGGTTTGTGTATCCTCAATTTGGTGCTAATTTATCTCTTATATTTACTGATTGTTCTCAAAATTTGCATAATGTTTTAATTTGTTTAAGAGTAAGGCATCAAGGCATTCCCTTTCTATTGTGGCACAGAGATTCTATCACATAATGTGATTTTTCATCATCAAAACAAACATCCCATCAGTGAATGGGAGAATGTGAATTTGCTCACTAAAAATTCATTTTGACTAGATGGATCTGCAACATCCAGACAATGGTAATAGCAGCGCTGGGTTAATGACAGCACTGCAATGAATGACAAATGGAAATCAAAGAAATTCATGTACACATATTCACTTTCATCATTCTTCTGCTTAGATATCTTGGTTCTGATTACACAAAAATCTAATGTGACAAAGGTTTTACAAACATTTTCCATCTGTGATAGAGAAATTATGAAAATGCTGGAATATTCCTGGCAAGAGAAGAAGCTTAATTCTTTATTTCTATATCTTTTAAAGTAAATGTTTTTCTTTTTTCTATGAAAGAATTTTGGAAAAAGCTAACAATGAAGGAAAAAGATCAAATGTTATATTATTCAGCATTGGTTCTTCTATTTTTAAATTTTTTGGTGACATGGAAATTGATATTATTAGCAGCAATATTTCTTCATCTTGTCAATATAATTCATATTTTCTTTTCTGAATTCTAGAATTATTGTATAATCCTAATAGGATGTTCACATTACAATTTAGATCAATATTTACAAAATGTGGCATCTGATTCTCCTAATTATTCTCCTAATTAATTTAGTATTCCTCAAGCAATGTTTTTAATTTTTTGTAGAATTCTGAGAATTCCTTTATTTACATGCATTTGTTAAAGAGGAAAGAACAAGAGGATGTAATCAAGCACATACATTTAATCATGAAAATGATAGCTTAGTACTACAAGATAATTTAAGGCCAAAGAATACTGTAGTATAATTTTTATACCATGATTTTTGAATGACTAAATTATTTTAGTTTAAAAGGAGCAAAATTAGGGGTGATTTGGTCTTTATATGGCATACATTAGGTCTGCCATAGTCATTTCTTTGAGGGAAGCATCAGATTAACACAATAATATCATCACATGGATATAATGTTTTAAATACCATGTTTTTGCATTATTTATACTATATATATTTTATCAATTTTGAGTTACTTAAATTCTAAATTTACAGCAAGATATGTTTCCCATTTATGATTAATATGACAATAAAATAATTTCAGTTTTTTGGGGATATTTTTTCCTGTTTAAAAGATACTTATATCTTATTCAATAGATTATTCAGTTTTGAAGTTACCAGTGCTAATTTTTGGCACTGAATACTTCTACACTTATGGTTTAAAGAGTATTGAAGTTATCATATCTTGGATAGGGGGTGTACAGAATGTCATCATAGCTTTTGTCAGCCATGTAACCAGGGATCGTAACATAAATGGAAAAGAATATATCAGGAAAGACTATGTTGTAAATATTTGACCTGGGACAGAGTATAGAATGAGGAAATGTGGTTTTTCAACAGCTTTCCAGTTCCTAGTTTCCATCTCAACTGGTAAGAAGTAAATTTACTATACATTCTTGATAGCAGGCATTTATAACTGGAACTTTTTGATAAGACAAAAATATAATGGAAACCTTGAATGTGGCATCTTTTCCAATACTGGGTTCTGAGAGAGGGGACTTAGTATGAGCAGGGGTTTCCAGATATATAAGCCTTCTTAAAACATCTGGATACAATGAAATGGTCTATTTTTAGATTTTTTAAAAGTTGATTTGCCTTTTTTTTTTAAACTCTTCTACATGCTCATCTCACAGGATTTGTTTTCAGTGGAAGTCAGAGCACTATCATTATAATAACACCTTTGCTCAAATGTCCTTCACTTCATAAGTGAGAGATATCCATATAAACCTTTTTCTTAATGTTCCTTTTTTTCTTTTGGAATTGTTTCTCTATATATTATATATACACAGGATATATATTTCTCTTTCTATTTTTGATAATTTTAATTTTAATTAATAATACTAGAAAAAGCAAAAGAGAACCAAAGTGGGCTTGAAAGAGGGCATTAAAATCTTTATCCCATGAAAGGACTTTTATATTGAAATTCAGAAGAGTACCTGGGACATTTATCAAACAGGAAGTACAATACTCCTTGTGAGTTAATATGGTAACTTGTTTAAATGAGGGAGAATATTGAGATGTTTTGTTCTGTTCATAGAAATATATTTTTCTTCTGCATAGGATGTGACAAGGATAGACAAGATGCTCAGGGATCCTGTTTTCTTACTCTAGGCACAGGGAGATTACATTTCACAACCTCCTTGGCAATTAGGAAAATTCTATTCAGCGGAACCTGGGTAGGAAGGAAGTACATCACTCTGGTCCAGACCAAGAAACCTTTCTTTTTGTTTGTAGGCTAGACAAAAGCAGTGGATCCAGTGGGTGACTCTGAAAAGACTTGAGAAGATGGAGGTGTCCCAAGAAGGGAGACAGCAGTGTCCCTGGATCTCCACGTAAAGGTGCTTGGCAATTTCCTGTGTGTGTGTGTAAGAGGACATTTCATTTTGATGAACTACTATACTTTTTTGTTGTTTGTTATGACAGCTTGTCATATATAGGTATTGTCAAATATAGGTATTACCTTGAATTGTACTGCTATTTTTGTAACAAAATTCTTACAAAAAAGGAAAATATGTGGTTTTGATTTAATAATCAGAAGGCTGGCAGCAAAGTGACTCTTATTAGAGACCAGAAAGATGGCAAGTACTTTTGTGTAGCTGGAAACTATTGGTTTTAGCAAGTCTCATCTCATCTTGAGTAACCTGGAAAGTATACCACAAGCACACTGAGTAGGTATAGAAGAGAAGGGTGGAAAATGAAAGCTCATACTGTGCTTGGGTTGTTATTAACTTCCCTTGGCAAGATGTTCTTATGACATATTAGTCCTGAAAATAATCCACCATTTTGCAAGCAGAAATTAAAGGGAAAAAAAGAAATTTGGATATTCAGGGTAATTGCAAGGATTGACTCTAGCTTCAGGAAATGAGGAATTAATATATAATATTTTGAGCAATAAAGCCAAATGAAACGGTTATGCTAAATAATGTGACTTGGGGCAAAGATCATATTAAGGATATAGCGTTCTCAAAAATAAGTGACTTCAGATAGCATTTAGTAACTCGTGAAAATAAAGAAATTGTGGGCTAAATTAAGCCTAACAGAAACATATGGGTGTGACTTCTGGTCCATGGAACCAAGTGGAAGCAAATGGATAAGAAGTCTATTAATGTTTTTTTAATTTATTTTGAAATAAATTCAAAGTTATAGGAACAGTTGCAGAAACAATACAAACCCCATACACAGAACTCCAGCATACCCTGACCCCCCTCCACTGATACCCCAATCCACCAACTTTAACATGCTGTCACACCGCTATTTCTTTCCCTCCTTCCCTATCATCCATCATCTATTGCTCTGTCTTCTGAACATATGAGAGCTAGCTGCACACATCCTTGAACAAACACTATGATTCACATATACAATTCCCAAGAACAAGAACATTCTTTTATGCAATCCCATTAAACGCAGCTAAGAAGTACAAGAGATTCAACATTGATGCAAAGCTTACATTCTATATTTCCTTTTTTTTTTTTTTTCCTTATGTCTCAACTTTCAACTGTGTCCCTTTGAGCCTCCTGTCCTCCATCCTCAGATCCCATCCAGGGTCATCCTTGGCATTCAATTGTCATCTATTTAGCCTGTCTTTTTTTTTTTTTTCTCAATTGTGGAAACATATATACAGCCTAAATCTTCCCATTCCACCCCCTCCCTAGAATTCCATTAGTGGGACTAATCGCATTTAGAATGCTGTAATGCTATCTCTTTCCCACCATCCATTACTAGAAATTTCCCTTCACCTCAAACAGCAACTCTACCCTCATTTCTTAACTCTCCATTGCCCCTTCCTCCATTTCTCTTAACCCATACTCTACTTTTCATCTCTGTGGTCATATTCTCTGATAATTTCTTTGTGTTTAGTGTGGGGCTTAAAATTAACCTCTTGAATCCATAACAATCTTGTTTTTCTTTGATACCAACTTAACTTCAATAGGACACATAAACTATGTTCCTATACTCCTCCATTCCCCCACCTTTATATAGTTCTTATCAAAAATTACATATTTTACATTGAGTTCAAAACCACTGATTTGTCCTTAGAGTTTGTGTATTTTATATCATGTAGGAAGTAAATAGTGGAGTTACAATTAAAAAATTATTGACTTCTATTTGTATTCCATTGTGATCAGAGAATGTGCTTTGAATATATGCAATTTTTTTTTTTTAATTTATTGAGGCTTGTTTTATGTCCCAGCATATGATCCATTCTGGAGAAAGATCTGTGATCACTAGAGAAAAATGAGTGTCCTGGTGATTTGGGATGTAATGTTCTATATATGTCTGTTAAAATTCTCTATATCTCTTTCTCCTTTCTTTATTTCTCTGTCAGTAGGGCTCCCTTTAGTATCTGAAGTAGGGCAGGTCTTTTATTGGCAAACTCTCTCAGCATTTGTTTGTCTGTGAAAAATTTAAGCTCTCCCTCAAATTTGAAGGAGAGTTTTGCTGTATAAAATATGTCATGCCACTGCCTTCTCACCTCCATGGTGGCCACTGAGTAGTCACAACTTAGTCTTATGTTGTTTCCTTTGTATGTGGTGAATTGCTTTTCTCTCACTGCTTTCAGAACTTGCCCCTTCTCTTCAGTATTTGAGAGTTTAATCAGAATATGTCTCAGAGTGGGTGTATTTGGATTTATTCTGTTTGGAGTTTGCTGGGCATTTATGCTTTGTGTATTTATATTGTGTAGAAAGTTTGGGAAGTTTTCCCCAACAATTTCTTTGAATACTCTTTCTAGACCTTTACCTTTCTCTTTCCCTTCTGGGACACCAATGAGTCTTAAGTTTGGACGTTTTATTTTATCTATCATATCCCTGAGATCCATTTTGATTTTTTTGATTTTTTTCCCCATTCTTTCTTTTGTTCTTTCATTTTCTGTTCTGTGGACTTCTAGAACACTGAGTCATTGTTCAGCTTCCTCTAATCTTGTATTGTGAGTATCCAGAGTCTTTTTAATTTGGCCAACAGTTTCTTTTATTTCCATAAGATCTTCTATTTTTTTATTTACTCTTGCAATGGCTTCTTTATGCTCTTCTAGGGTCTTCTTTATGTCCCTTATATCCTGTGCCATGGTCTTCTTCATGTCCTTTATATCCTGTGCCATGCTCTCATTCTTTGGTTGTAGTCCTTTGATTAATTGTGCCAAGTACTGTGCCTCTTCTGATATTTTGATTTGGATGTTTGGGTTTGGGTTCTCCATATAGTCTGGTTTTATCATATGCATTAAGATTTTCTATTGTTTTTGGCATCTTGGCATTTGCTTTGCTTGATAGGGTTCTTTCAAGTTGCAAAAAAAACACCAATCTAATTTTTCAGAGATACAAGTTGGTGGCATACACTTTCTCTAACTAACCAGAAGGTGGCATCTGTGAGTCACCTGTACCCCTCAAGTCAGTTCTCTTCAACTTTGTCCTTGTGGTGTGTGAGGAAATGATTCTTGTGGGGTTCAGCTGATGAACTCAGTTTGGGTGTGTTGCTGGAGCCATCTGCCCTGAATGTGGGGCATGTGTCCGGGTGGCTAGGGAGGCAGGGCAGCTTTAATATTCAAACCCCCCAGGAGTTCACGGAGATTCATGGCTGCTGCAAGAGTCTAAGCCTTCATTTCAGTTCTGCCCAGACCCTCTCTGTCACTGACCCACAAACCACTGGCATTGACGTAGTGTTCCTGGGTTTTCCGAGCTGGCCCCCCTTCTCAGCTGTGATCTTTCAGGACCTCTGTGCTACGTCACAAGTGTGCGCCGTCCATCAAGGGAAGCCCCGGGCCACCAGGCCGTGCAGGGGCGCTCTCAGCCTGATGCAAAGATGGCTGAATGGGGCGTCTCAACCCACCCCCCTCTCCTTGCACATTTCCTCCTTCCCAGCTCTGGGACAACTGGCGTGGCTCTGGACTGTGGACATGGCCCTGGGCAGGAGTGTCTCCAGCCCACTGGGGAGACAGCTGCAAGCAGCAGGTTTTCTTTCTCCTTCCAGCTCTCCTCTCCACTCCCCTGGCCCTGTGGGAATCTGCTGCAGGCTATCCTCCATGCCAGACACCACGAGGGCAGCTCAGCCTGCTCCTGCCATGCTTCACTGCACAGTTCCCACCGTCGCAATTGCAGCTGCTCCTGGGTTTTTCCCTCCTTTTTTTTCTTTTTTTAAAGAACTAGTCTATTTCCAAATTCCAAGCCCCGGCTTCCCACATTGCAGTGTGTCCCCAGGTCTTTCACCCGGTTTACTTACTCGTTTCAGAATGCAGACTCCCAGTTTCACCAAGTGTACGGCTCCTGTGGTTTAGCAGACCTTGTCCAGCTGGTGCATCACTGAACTGATATTCTGGGTCACCTTCTGGTTTTTATCTACTATTTTTCACAGAGGTGTTTTTTTTGCCCTGTCTCACCTAGCCGCCATCTTAGGTTCTCTCTATTAATTTTTTTGAAAAGAATCTATTCCTAAATAAATAAGTCCAGTCTAGGGGAGGCGGGGCAAGATGGCAGACTGGTGAGCTGTATGTTTTAGTTACTCCTCCAGGAAAGTAGGTAGAAAGCCAGGAACTGCGTGGACTGGACACCACAGAGCAATCTGACTTTGGGCATACTTCATACAACACTCATGAAAATGTGGAACTGCTGAGATCAGCGAAATCTGTAAGTTTTTGCGGCCAGGGGACCCGCGCCCCTCCCTGCCAGACTCAGTCCCATGGGAGGAGGGGCTATCAGCTCCGGGAAGGAGAAGGGAGAACTGCAGTGGCAGCCCTTATCAGAAACTCATTCTACTGATCCAAACTCCAACCATAGATAGACTGAGACCAGACACCAGAGAATCTGAGAGCAGCCAGCCCAGCAGAGAGGAGACAGGCATAGAAAAAAAACAACACGAAAAACTCCAAAATAAAAGCGGAGGATTTTTGGAGTTCTGGTGAACATAGAAAGGGGAAGGGCAGAGCCCAGGCCCGAGCTCAGGCCCTGAGGCGCATATTCAAATCCCGAAGAAAAGCTGATCTCTCTGCCCTGTGGACCTTTCCTTAATGGCCCTGGTTGCTTTGTCTCTTAGCATTTCAATAACCCATTAGATCTCTGAGGAGGGCCCTTTTTTTTTTTTTAATCCTTTTTTCTTTTTCTAAAACAATTCCTCTAAGAAGCCCAATACAGAAAGCTTCAAAGACTTGCTATTTGGGCAGGTCAAGTCAAGAGCAGAACTAGGAGAGCTCTGAGACAAAACACAATAATCCAGTGGCTGAGAAAATTCACTAAACACCACAACTTCCCAAGAAAAGGGGGGTGTCCACTCACAGCCATCATCCTGGTGGACAGGAAACACTCCTGCCCATCGCCAGCCCCATAGCCCAGAACTGCCCCAGACAACCCAGTGTGACGGAAGTGCTTCAAATAACAGGCACACACCACAAAACTGGGCGTGGACATTAGCCTTCCCTGCAACCTCAGCTGATTGTCCCAGAGTTGGGAAGGTAGAGCTGTGTGAATTAACAAAGCCCCATTCAGCCATCATTTCAGCAGACTGCGAGCCTCCCTACACAGCCCAGCAGCCCAGAACTGCCCTGGGGGGACGGCACTCACCTGTGACATAGCACAGTCATCCCTCAACAGAGGACCCGGGGTGCACGGCCTGGAAGAGGGGCCCACTTGCAAGTCTCAGGAGCCATACGCCAATACCAAGGACTTGTGGGTCAGTGGCAGAGACAAACTGTGGCAGGACTGAACTGAAGGATTAGACTATTGCAGCAGCTTTAAAACTCTAGGATCACCAGGGAGATTTGATTGTTAGAGCCACCCCCCCCCTCCCTGACTGCCCAGAAACACGCCCCATATACAGGGCAGGCAACACCAACTACACACGCAAGCTTGGTACACCAGTTGGACCCCACAAGATTCACTCCCCCACTCACCAAAAAGGCTAAGCAGGGGAGAACTGGCTTGTGGAGAGCAGGTGGCTCGTGGACGCCACCTGCTGGTTAGTTAGAGAAAGTGTACTCCACGAAGCTGTAGATCTGATAAATTAGAGATAAGGATTTCAATTGGTCTACAAATCCTAAAAGAACCCTATCAAGTTCAGCAAATGCCACAAGGCCAAAAACAACAGAAAATTATAAAGCATATGAAAAAACCAGATGATATGGATAACCCAAGCCCAAGCACCCAAATCAAAATATCAGAAGAGACACAGCACCTAGAGTAGCTACTCAAAGAACTAAAGATGAACAATGAGACCATAGTACGGGAGACAAAGGAAATCAAGAAGACCCTAGAAGAGCATAAAGAAGACATTGCAAGACTAAATAAAAAAATGGATGATCTTATGGAAATTAAAGAAACTGTTGACCAAATTAAAAAGATTCTGGACACTCATAGTACAAGACTAGAGGAAGTTGAACAATGAATCAGTGACCTCGAAGATGACAGAATGGAAAATGAAAGCATAAAAGAAAGAATGGGGAAAAAAATTGAAAAAATCAAAATGGACCTCAGGGATATGATAGATAATATGAAACGTCCAAATATAAGACTCATTGGTGTCCCAGAAGGGGAAGAAAAGGGTAAAGGTCTAGGAAGAGTATTCAAAGAAATTGTTGGGGAAAACTTCCCAAATCTTCTAAACAACATAAATACACAAATCATAAATGCTCAGCGAACCCCAAATAGAATAAATCCAAATAAACCCACTCCGAGACATATACTGATCACACTGTCAAACACAGAAGAGAAGGAGCAAGTTCTGAAAGCAGCAAGAGAAAAGCAATTCACCACATACAAAGGAAACAGCATAAGACTAAGTAGTGACTACTCAGCAGCCACCATGGACGCGAGAAGGCAGTGGCACGATATATTTAAAATTCTGAGTGAGAAAAATTTCCAGCCAAGAATACTTTATCCAGCAAAGCTCTCCTTCAAATTTGAGGGAGAGCTTAAATTTTTCACAGACAAACAAATGCTGAGAGAATTTGCTAACAAGAGACCTGCCCTACTGGAGATACTAAAGGAAGCCCTACAGACAGAGAAACAAAGACAGGACAGAGAGACTTGGAGAAAGGTTCAGTACTAAAGAGATTCGGTATGGGTACAATAAAGGATATTAATAGATAGAGGGGAAAAATATGACAAACATAAACCAAAGGATAAGATGGCTGATTCAAGAAATGCCTTCACGGTTATAACGTTGAATGTAAATGGATTCAACTCCCCAATTAAAAGATATAGATTCACAGAATGGATCAAAAAAAAATGAACCATCAATATGTTGCATACAAGAGACTCATCTTAGACACAGGGACACAAAGAAACTGAAAGTGAAAGGATGGAAAAAAATATTTCATGCAAGCTACAGCCAAAAGAAAGCAGGTGTAGCAATATTAATCTCAGATAAAATAGACTTCAAATGCAGGGATGTTTTGAGAGACAAAGAAGGCCACTACATACTAATAAAAGGGGCAATTCAGCAAGAAGAAATAACAATCATAAATGTCTATGCACCCAATCAAGGTGCCACAAAATACATGAGAGAAACACTGGCAAAACTAAAGGAAGCAATTGATGTTTCCACAATAATTGTGGGAGACTTCAACACATCACTCTCTCCTATAGATAGATCAACCAGACAGAAGACCAATAAGGAAATTGAAAACCTAAACAATCTGATAAATGAATTAGATTTAACAGACATATACAGGACATTACATCCCAAATCACCAGGATACACATACTTTTCTAGTGCTCATGGAACTTTCTCCAGAATAGATCATATGCTGGGACATAAAACAAGCCTCAATAAATTTAAAAAGATTGAAATTATTCAAAGCACATTCTCTGACCACAATGGAATACAATTAGAAGTCAATAACCATCAGAGACTTAGAAAATTCACAAATACCTGGAGGTTAAACAACACACTCCTAAACAATCAGTGGGTTAAAGAAGAAATAGCAAGAGAAATTGCTAAATATATAGAGATGAATGAAAATGAGAACACAACATACCAAAACCTATGGGATGCAGCAAAAGCAGTGCTAAGGGGGAAATTTATAGCACTAAACGCATATATTAAAAAGGAAGAAAGAGCCAAAATCAAAGAACTAATGGATCAACTGAAGAAGCTAGAAAATGAACAACAAACCAATCCTAAACCAAGTAGAAGAAAAGAAATAACAAGGATTAAAGCAGAAATAAATGACATAGAGAACAAAAAACAATAGAGAGGATAAATATCACCAAAAGTTGGTTCTTTGAGAAGATCAACAAGATTGACAAGCCCCTAGCCAGACTGACAAAATCAAAAAGAGAGAAGACCCATATAAACAAAATAATGAATGAAAAAGGTGACATAACTGCAGATCCTGAAGAAATTAAAAAAATTATAAGAGGATACTATGAACAACTGTATGGCAACAAACTGGATAATGTAGAGGAAATGGACAATTTCCTGGAAACATATGAACAACTTAGACTGACCAGAGAAGAAATAGAAGACCTCAACCAACCCATCACAAGCAAAGAGATCCAATCAGTCATCAAAAATCTTCCCACAAATAAATGCCCAGGGCCAGATGGCTTCACAGGGGAATTCTACCAAACTTTCCAGAAAGAACTGACACCAATCTTACGCAAACTCTTTCAAAACATTGAAGAAAATGGAACACTACCTAACTCATTTTATGAAGCTAACATCAATCTAATACCAAAACCAGGCAAAGATGCTACAAAAAAGGAAAACTACCGGCCAATCTCCCTAATGAATATAGATGCAAAAATCCTCAACAAAATACTTGCAAATCGAATCCAAAGACACATTAAAAAAATCATACACCATGACGAAGTGGGGTTTATTCCAGGCATGCAAAGATGGTTCAACATAAGAAAATCAATCAATGTATTACAACACATTAACAAGTCAAAAGGGAAAAATCAATTGATCATCTCAATAAATGCTGAAAAAGCATTTGACAAAATCCAACATCCCTTTTTGATAAAAACACTTCAAAAGGTAGGAATTGAAGGAAACTTCCTCAACATGATAAAGAGCATATATGAAAAACCCACAGCCAGCATAGTACTCAATGGTGAGAGACTGAAAGCCTTCCCCCTAAGATCAGGAACAAGACAAGGATGCCCGCTGTCACCACTGTTATTCAACATTGTGCTGGAAGTGCTAGCCAGGGCAATCCGGCAAGACAAAGAAATAAAAGGCATCCAAATTGGAAAAGAAGAAGTAAAACTGTCATTGTTTGCAGATGATATGATCTTATATCTAGAAAACCCTGAGAAATCGACGATACAACTACTAGAGCTAATAAACAAATTTAGCAAAGTAGCGGGATACAAGGTTAATGCACATAAGTCAGTAATGTTTCTATATGCTAGAAATGAACAAACTGAAGAGACACTCAAGAAAAAGATACCATTTTCAATAGCAACTAAAAAAATCAAGTACCTAGGAATAAACTTAACCAAAGATGTAAAAGACCTATACAAAGAAAACTACATAACTCTACTAAAAGAAATAGAAGGGGACCTTAAAAGATGGAAAAATATTCCATGTTCATGAATAGGAAGACTAAATGTCATTAAGATGTCACTTCTACCCAAACTTATCTATAGATTCAATGCAATCCCAATCAAAATTCCAACAACTACTTTGCAGACTTGGAAAAGCTATTTATCAAATTTATTTGGAAAGGGAAGATGCCTCGAATTGCTAAAGACACTCTAAAAAAGAAAAACAAAGTGGGAGGACTTACACTCCCTGACTTTGAAGCTTATTATAAAGCCACAGTTGCCAAAACAGCATGGTACTGGCACAAAGATAGACATATAGATCAATGGAATCGAATTGAGAACTCAGAGATAGACCCTCAGATCTATGGCTGACTGATCTTTGATAAGGCCCCCAAAGTCACTGAACTGAGTCATAATGTTCTTTTCAACAAATGGGGCTGGGAGAGTTGGATATCCATATCCAAAAGAATGAAAGAGGACCCCTACCTCACCCCCCACACAAAAATTAACTCAAAATGGACCAAAGATCTCAATATAAAAGAAAGTACCATAAAACTCCTAGAAGATAATGTAGGAAAACATCTTCAAGACCTTGTATTAGGCGGCCACTTCCTAGACTTTACACCCAAAGCACAAGCAACAAAAGAGAAAATAGATAAATGGGAACTCCTCAAGCTTAAAAGTTTCTGCACCTCAAAGGAATTTCTCAAAAAGGTAAAGAGGCAGCCAACTCAATGGGAAAAAATTTTTGGAAACCATGTATCTGACAAAAGACTGATATCTTGCATGTATAAAGAAATCCTACAACTCAATGACAATAGTACATTCGGCCCAATTATAAAATGGACAAAAGATATGAAAAGACAGTTCTCTGAAGAGGAAATACAAATGGCCAAGAAACACATGAAAAAATGTTCAGCTTCACTAGCTATTAGAGAGATGCAAATTAAGACCACAATGAGATACCATCTGACACCGGTTAGAATGGCTGCCATTAAACAAACAGGAAACTACAAATGCTGGAGGGGATGTGGAGAAATTGGAACTCTTATTCATTGTTGGTGGGACTGTATAATGGTTCAGCCACTCTGGAAGTCAGTCTGGCAGTTCCTTAGAAAACTAGATATAGAGTTACCATTCGATCCAGCAATTGCACTTCTTGGTATATACCCGGAAGATCGGAAAGCAGTGACATGAACAGATATCTGCACGCCAATGTTCATAGTAGCATTATTCACAATTGCCAAGAGATGGAAACAACCCAAATGTCCTTCAACAGATAAGTGGATAAATAAAATGTGGTATATACACACAATGGAATACTACGCGGCAGTAAGAAGGAACGATCTCGTGAAACATATGACAACATGGATGAACCTTGAAGACATAATGCTGAGTGAAATAAGCCAGGCACAAAAAGAGAAATATTATACGCTACCGCTAATGTGAACTTTGAAAAATGTAAAACAAATGGTTTATAATGTAGAATGTAGGGGAACTAGCAATAGAGAGCAATTAAGGAAGGGGGAACAATAATCCAAGAAGAACAGATAAGCTATTTAACGTTCTGGGGATGCCCAGGAATGACTATGGTCTGTTAATTTCTGATGGATATAGTAGGAACAAGTTCACAGAAATGTTGCTATATTAGGTAACTTTCTTGGGGTAAAGTAGGAACAGGTTGGAAGTTAAGCAGTTATCTTAGGTTAGTTGTCTTTTTCTTACTCCCTTGTTATGGTCTCTTTGAAATGTTCTTTTATTGTATGTTTGTTTTCTTTTTAACTTTTTTTTCATACAGTTGATTTAAAAAAGAAGGGAAATTTAAAAAAAAAAAAAAAAAAAAAGAAAAACAAGGAAAAAAAAAAGATGTAGTGCCCCCTTGAGGAGCCTGTGGAGAATGCAGGGGTATTCGCCTACTCCACCTCCATGGTTGCTAACATGACCACAGACATAGGGGACCGGTGGTTTGATGGGTTGAGCCCTCTACCACAGGTTTTACCCTTGAGAAGACGGTTGCTGCAAAGGAGAGGCTAAGCCTCCCTATGGTTGTGCCTAAGAGCCTCCTCCCGAATGCCTCTTTGTTGCTCAGATGTGGCCCTGTCTCTCTAGCTAAGCCAACTTGAAAGGTGAAATCACTGCCCTCCCCACTACGTGGGATCAGACACCCAGGGGAGTGAATCTCCCTGGCAACGTAGAATATGACTCCCGGGGAGGAATGTAGACCTGGCATCGTGGGACGGAGAACATCTTCTTGACCAAAAGGGGGATGTGAAAGGAAATGAAATAAGCTTCAGTGGCAGAGAGATTCCAAAAGGAGCCGAGAGTTCACTCTGGTGGGCACTCTTACGCACACTTTAGACAACCCTTTTTAGGTTCTAAAGAATTGGGGTAGCTGGTGGTGGATACCTGAAACTATCAAACTACAACCCAGAACCCATGAATCTCGAAGACAGTTGTATAAAAATGTAGCTTATGAGGGGTGACAATGGGATTGGGAAAGCCATAAGGACCACACTCCACTTTTTCTAGTTTATGGATGGATGAGTAGAAAAATAGGGGAAGGAAACAAACAGACAAAGGTACCCAGTGTTCTTTTTTACTTCAATTGCTCTTTTTCACTCTAATTATTATTCTTGTTATTTTTGTGTGTGTGCTAATGAAAGTGTCAGGGATTGATTTGGGTGATGAATGTACCACTATGTAATGATACTGTAAACAATCAAAAGTACGATTTGTTTTGTATGACTGCATGGTATGTGAATATATCTCAATAAAATGAAGATTAAAAAAAAAAAAAAAAGGTGAGGGAGGTTGGGGAGGCCGGAGTCATTTAATAGCAAATGTGAAATACTATTTAAAGACATAGAAGTAAGCAAATTGAGGGTAGTATAATGACTTCATCATGTGTGGTAGTAATTAATCATGTATCGTTCTTTGAAAATTTAATTGAATGACGTGCCAGCTTTTATACCTGCATGTATTACAAATTGTACAAGTCACCCACTATTTGTAACTCAAATCTATGTATTAATAAAATGATTGTAAAAAAAAAAAAAAAAAAAAAAGTCCAGTCTAGGGAAAACCTTTGACTATTTCAAATTTTAAACAATCCTTTGGTCTCCAACCCTCCAAGAGGCTTTTAAGACTCAGAAACCCACAGGCAAGTCATGTTACTCAAACATGGAAAATAATGGAGGATAAGTCGGTTACTTCATCTGGGAGTCATGGACAACAATGGAGAAGACAGTTACTATCAAAGAATGTAATCCAGAAACTTCCCCCACCTACAGAGGAAGCTGCCTAGAGTATACTAGAAACACTTCAGCTTAGAGCTGCTCTTTGTCTTCTATTCTTTCTTCCCTTTTCCAAATGGGTATATTTGTTTTTTGTTTTTTTTTTTTTAGCCTTCCTATTCTGAATCTCTGTATTTAGTTTTGGATGGAGGAATATTCTTATATTTCATAGCTCATAGATACTTCACTGCAATGTGGTGTACATGTAATGATGAAAATTGAACATCAATCAGAAATCCTGGACTCTGAACAGTACATAATGACTGGATGGGACTTTGTATTACCCTTGGTTTGGGGATGATATGTTATGTATTTGGGGGCTAAAGAGAGAAATAGAAATTTGGTTACTAAATGGCTGAGGAATGTAAGTGACTGGAAAGATACTGAAAATTTCATTTTTGGCTTATATAGGAAGATTATGTGTCCTAGCCTCTTTTGAAGTAATGTTGGGCCTTTTGACTTCTGTTATGACTAACAGAATGTGGATAGTAATAATGTATTTGTCTCCCAAGTTATGACATGAAATGGTATGTGAAATCCTCTTCTCTCTTTCTTTTCAGTCTTTGGTAGCTGCTAGAGGTGCAAGGAGGAAATCATGATTCTCCATGTAGTCCATGGAAATCATAGAAGAGTGTGGTGCCAACAGTTGGAAGAAGTAGCACCAGAGGAAGGGTCCCTGAATACCCAATCATACTCATAAATCAAAAAAAAAAAAGAAAAAAAGAATAAAGAACAAAGAAACCCTTTATTTTGTTAAGCTACTTAAATATTTGGAAGAATGACTACTCTGGCAATGGATTATTGAAATCCTTACACAGTGTTAGAGAAGAAATCAACATGTGCACAGCCATGAATGAAACCGGAAAAACATGCAGATACATGGGTTATTTTTTCTGCCACTATATAGTTGAGGAAATTCCTCTTACCTGAAGCAACATAGCTCTATTTATCAGAATTATCAGTGAGCATGGCCTTTCCTTAATTACTAGTTGGATCTTCCCCAATATACTTCTGGGCCATGTCAAGCAGTGAAAAAAGAAAATCTGTGTCTGCTTTTGTTTTATGATGCTTATGCTAGAAGGAGAAGTGATTTATTACCCCTTTAGTTTCTGGAATATAAGAAGGTCCAAAAAGTCCAGGAGGGGAGGAGAGAAAAGACTGGAAGGGGTGGAAGTGGCAGCATAGCACAGGAGCTTTGGAGAACAAATGTGAACATGTTTTTGTACACCGTCTGCAGGAAACTCCTCCTTGCCATGCCAAATGACGACAAAATCAGTAGCTCTGCCACTGTGCTTTCTTTTTTCCTTGCCTTCGTGGGCTGAACCAACCATCGTTGTATCTTCAGGATTCTTTGTGTGGAAATCATGAACGTATTTCTATATCCCCTTGCTTCAAGGGACACATATCACACTCCCCTAAGAACTTTCTTTATATCCACTGCTCTGCTGCACTTAGATGGGCCTATGTGTTTCTCCAGTGTCTCTAATAATCGAGTAAGGAAAAGAGACAGGAAACTCCTGTACTTCTATACATAATTCTCTTTCAGCAGTTTCCATTGAACCATCTTCTCTTGGACCAAGGTTGAACAGAAAAAAACGAAACAAAAAACACTCATCACTTTCCTGTCCTCACTCAGGCCTGTAACTCACAAAATACAGTATTCTCATCTTTGAATTTTGATATTTTTTCTTTGTATGAGCTTATTTTGGTAGTGTTGTGTGGGTCAAAAATTCTGTTTAGTTAAGCACAGAAGGGTTTTTTGCAGTTCTTTAGCATTGTCCTTTGGAAATAGAGGTGTTAATTGTCTGCCTTTCCTAATTCTGTGGCTTTACCTGAGATAAAAACATAAGAAGAAAAATTTAATTTATAAATAAATCTATTTAATTTATTTTCTTGCTCAATAATTTTGAAACACTAACAAGCCTGCCAATTACATTTACACCTCTTTAACGGACCACATGTTGCCTCCAAAGTTCTACTTGCATGGCATATCCAATTTTTATTTGATTGATGCTTTTCTTTTGTATAATGGCATGGGAGAAATATATTTGCTTGTTTCTTTGTTCTCCCAATTTACAGCAGATTAGTTATTTAATTCTCTACCTCACTTGCAAAGTGGGTAGAGTATTAATGCTAAAGTGTTGGTACAAGGGAACTAGAAATAATCTTTATACAGTTTCTGTTAAATATTGCAAATTCCACCAGACAACATTACTTAACAGGATTTAGTTTGTTGCAGTCAACTTTTTTCCCATAATCTGACAACGCTTACCACAGAGTCAGTGATCACTTAAAGTCTGGCAAATGAATGCATGAATAAGCAATTCAGTTATTTTGTTGTTGTTGTTGCTGAATTTTATTTTGAAATAAATTCAAACTTACAGGAACAGTTGCAAAAACAATACAAACCCCATACACAGAATTCCAGCATACCCCAACCCACCTCCCCCGATACTCCTATCTACCAACTTTAACATCCTGTCATTCTATCATTTCTTTCTTTCCCTTCCTCCCTCCTTCTCTCCCTATCTGTCATCCATCATCTATTGCTCTGTCTTCTGAACATATGAGAGCTAGCTGCACACATCTTTGAACAAACAATGTAATTCACTTATACATTTCCCATGAACAAGAACATTCATTTATGCAATCATGTTAAGTGCAGCTAAGAAGATCAAGAAATTCAACATCGATACAAAGCTTACAGTCTATATTTCTTTTTTTTCTTATGTCCCAGCTGTGTCCCTTTGAGACTCCTCTCCTCCATCCTCAGATCCCATCCAGGATCATCCTTGGCATTTAATTGTCATTGTCTATTTAGACTTGTTTTTCAATTGTGGAAACATATATACAGCATAAATCTTCCCATTCCAACCCCTACCAAGCATTCCATTAGTGGGATTAATCACATTCACATTGTTGCAATGCCATCACATTCCCACCATCCATTATTAGAAATTTCCCCTCACCCCAAACAGAAACTCTACACTCATTTATTAACTCCCAGTGCCCTTCCCCCACTTCTCATAACCCATACTCTACTTTTCATCTCTATGATCATATTCTCTGATACTTTCTTTGTGTTTACCATGGGGCTTAAATTTAACATCTTAAATCTATAACAATCTTGTTTTCTTTGATACCAACTTATCTTCAATAGGACACATAAACTATGTTCCTATATTCCTCCATCCCCCCACCATTATGTAGTTCTTGTTAAAAATTACATATTTTATACTGAGTCCAAAACCACTGATTTATCATTACACTTTATGTCTTTTAGATCCCGTAGGAAGTACATAGTGAAGTTACAAATCAAAAATACAGTAGTATTGGTATTTATATTTACCATGTGATCTTTACTGGAAATCCTTATTTCTTCATGTGGTTTCAGTCAGTTGTTTAGTGTCCTTTCCTTTCAGCCTGCACAATTCCTTTAGCATTTCTTATAGGACTGATCTCCTGGTGATAAAGTGCCTCAGCTTTTGATAATCTGGGAATGTTTTCATCTCCCCCTCATTTTTACCTCCAGGTGTTTGTGAATTTTCTAAGTCTCTGATGGTTATTGACTTCTATTTTGTATTCCACTGTAGTCAGAGAATGTGCTTTGAATAAAGTCAATTTTTAAAAATTTTTCGAAGCTTGTTTTATGTCCCAGCATATGGTCTATTCTGGAGAAAGTTCCATGATCACTAGAGAAGAATGTGTATCCTGGTGATTTGTGATGTAATTTTCTACATACATCTGTTAAATTTCTCTCTACCTCTTTCTTTTCTTTGTTTCTCTGTTGGTAGGGCTTCCTTTAGTAGCTGAAATAGGGCAGGTCTTTTATTAGCAAAATCTCTCAGCATTTGTTTGTCTGTGAAAAATTTAAGCTCTCCCTCAAATTTGAAGGACAGTTTTGTTGGATAAAGTATTCTTGGTTGGAAATTTTTCTCTCAGAATTTTAAATATGTCATGACACTGCCTTCTCACCTCCATGGTTGATACTGAGTAGTCACTACTTAGTCTTATGTTGTTTCCTTTGTATGTGGTGAATTGCTTTTCTCTTGCTGCTTTCAGAACTAGCTCCTTCTCTTTAGCATTTGCCAGTCTGACCAGAATATGTCTCAGAGTGGGTTTATTTGGATTTATTCTGTTTCGAGTTCACTGGGTCTTTATGCTTTGTGTATTTATATTGTGTAGGAGGTTTGGGAAGTTTTTCCCAACAATCTTTGAATACTCTTTCTAGACCTTTACCCTTCTCTTTCCATTCTGGGACACCAATGAGTCTTAAGTTTGGATGTTTTATTTTATCTATTGCATCCCTGAGATCCATTTTGATTTTTTTTTATTTTTTCTCCATTCTTTCTTTTGTTCTTTCATTTTCTGTTCTGTGTTTCTCGAGGTTGCTGAGCTGTTGTTCAGCTTCCTCTAGTCTTGTACTATGAGTATCCAGAACCTTTTTAATTTGGTCAACAGTTTCTTTTATTTCCATAAGATCATCTATTTTTTTTAAATTTACTCTTGCAATTCCTTCTGTATGCTCTTCTAGGGTCTTCTTCAAGTTCTTTATATCCTGTGCCATGCTCTTCTTGATGTCCTTTATATCCTGTGCCATGCTCTCATTGTTTGTCTTTAGTTCTTTGATTAATTGCTCCAATTACTGTGTCTCCTCTGATCTTTTGGTTTGGGGTTTTGGTTTGGGTTATCCATATCATTTGGTTTTCTGATATGCTTTAAAATTTTCTGTTGTTTTTGGCCTCTTGGCATTTGCTTTATTTGATAGGTTTCTTCTAAGATATGAAGTATTATTGAAACATCAGTCTCTGATTTGTCAGTTCTGCAGCTTGGTGGCTTATACTTTCTCTAACTAACCAGCAGATGGCATCTGTACATCACCTATTTCCCTCAAGTCAGTTCTCCCCAACTTTGTCTTTGGGGTGTGTGGGGGTCTGATTCTTGTGGGGTTCAACTGGTGCACTAAGTTTGGGTGTGTTGTTGGTGCTGTCCGCTCAGAATATGGGGCATGTGTCTGAGCAGTTAGGGAGGCAGGGCAGCTTTAGTAATTAAACCTCCCAGGTGTTCCTGGATATTTAAGGCTGTTCCAAGAGTCTAAACCTTCAGTTCTGTCTCACCACAGATTGTCTCTGACACTGACCCACAAGTCCTTGATATTGGTGTATGGTCCCTAGAATTTCTGAGTGGGTCCCTCTTCCCAGCCATGACCTTGTTAGGTCCTCTGCTAGGGACAGCTGTGCTACATCACAAGTGCATACCATCCTTCAAGGGAAGTTCTGGGCTGCCGGGCTGTGCAGGGCATTCCCAGCCTGCTGTAAGGATGGCTGAATGTGATGTGTTAATTTCCCCCTTTTCACACAGGTCCACCTTCCCAGCTCCAGGAAAATTAGATGTGGGTGCACTAAAGGCTACTACTGTCCATGCCCAATATTGTGGCATGGGCTCAGGTTGCTGAAAACACTTTCTTTCACACTGGGTCCCTCGGCACATCTCTGAGCTGTGGTGCCTGCTCTGGGCAGGAGCGTTCCCAGCCCGCCAGGAAGATGGCTGCAAGGGGTGTGTTTTTTTTTCCCATTTTGGCTAACCTCTATCTTCCTCATTCTGAGACAATTAGCAGTGGGTGTACAAAAGGCTATCTTCCATGCCAGATATTGTGGTGTTTGCACAGCCAGTTCCTGCCATGCTTCACTGTGTGGTTCTTTCTGCCATGTCTGCAGCCACTTTTGATTTTTTTTTTTAAAGAACTAGTCCCCCTCCAAATGGCAACCCACATTTTCCCCACACTGCAGCATGGCTACCAGACAGTCACCCAGCTCACTCACTCATTTCTGAATGCAGACTCCCGGTTTCACCAAGTGCATGGTCCCTGTGGATGTAGCAGAACTTGTCCAGCTTGTGGATCATTGGAACTGGTGTTCTGGGTCACTTTCTTGTTTTTATCTAGTATTTTTCATGGAGGTATTTCTTTGCTCTGTCTCACCTAGCCACCATCTTAGGCTCTTCTCAATTATGTTTTATGGGAAAAATAACAGTATTAAATTGTCACACATTACATATTCAAATTACATATTTGAAGAGTTCAGTTTAGTAAACATGGAAGATAGAAGACAGTTTCTGCCAGGCCATAAAACAGTTTGTGCCTCTGGAGATTCTTTGAATCCCAAGCTAAGGGAGTGTCTTGAACACACCAGAAAATACATGGTGAAAAAGACTTGAATGTTGAGAACAAATTAGAGAATAAATAAGTACTGAAAAGTAACAGCATCTCCTTTAGTTAGCTTTTTTTTTTTCTTTGTATAAATTACAGTGACTTGCAGTTAACACTGAGGAAGTAGAGGCAATGGAAAATTAAATGCTTTGCCTATTGTCAAACAGTAAAATTGGTAATTTTAAAACAGAATACAACATTCTTGTGATTGGATCCTTAGTAATTTGTTGCTGTATCCAGCAGAGTTATTATTTGGTGTTTTTCTTGAAACTCATTTAACTTTCAGCTTACACTAAAGGCAAGTAATTCAAATCTAGTAAGACCACATGCATATCAAAATGGCAAATTCCATGGTACATACAGCTTTCCAAAGATAATTTAGCTGAAAATTGAAATTTCTCAAAAGTCTGTATTTTATAAGAGGGATGGAGTAGGAGTTAATAATTTTTCATTTATGTATCATTTTCCAAAATCATTTCAACCAATCCAAAAGATGAATTTGTATTAAAGCAAATTCATCAGGTTCTCTAACCTACAAACAAGGGGAGGTATTGACTGTTACTTCTGGAATAAAATGTTGGTACCAGATTACCAATTTCTATGTGTATGAAGTCAATTCTTTTTATTATCATGTCTTAAAATTATCTCTGAATCTTATTTTAATTGAATTTTGTTCTTGTGGATCAGTAAAAATTTAAGTACAAAAGCGTTTTTAAAATTATGCGGTTTGCAGTTCTGATTGTTTTGAGATATACCCATTCCGTGAATCTGGTTACCTAGGAAACAACCATGTGATAGAGCCAGACCCTTATAATCTTCTTTCTACTTGATTGTCTTACATTTTTTTTATACTTTCTTTCAAATTCTGATATTACTACTTTGATCCAACATTTATATCATAAATGGTTGTTAGCTTTGTGACATATGAATGCCATGCTATTCATCAGTTTCTTATGTATTCCATATATTTAGTTTCTTTTTATACAGTATTACTACCTATTGATTTGCATCGTAGAAAGGTTTATTATGCAGGAGCATAATTTATGTTGTTGCTGATGCGTCACATTCAACCAGCTATTAAAATTAATTGTGATGCATACTCAGCAGCTAATTTTCAAACTTGGAACTTTGGGTGATATGCTGGCCACTCATATACTTAAAAGATGAGAGATTTAGCCAGTTTATTGCTGACCTTTAATGCTGTTTTGTTGAATATTTTTATGATGCCACTAAATTAGTTTGTAAATAGTAGATTTAATGTTGAAACTCTGTTGGCTGCATCTTTATAGTGAGAAAAATATAATTGCAGTGTGGAGAACTGAGACTAGCAAAATGCAGTACATACATAGTCAACTCTCCATCACAGAATCAGGAGAACTTGTAGATAACTACAAATATGTGTGACTATGTAGAGAAACATATGACCTTTGATTTAAATATACATTTTTCTGAAATTTGGAAATGTGACAAGCAGTAATATGTAAATCTCTATAAAATCTCTCTCTCCAATTTTCCTCCCCTGACAATATTGTCAGTATCTTTACTATACTTGTTTTTATAATGAGGTTGAGAACTGGCCTAATGGACAGTCCAACTGTTACCAGACTTGCTGACATTCATAACCTGAATAGGATGTTAGTTATTTCTCCATCTTTGCTTTAACAGTTTCATTTACACAGAAATGAGAACAATGGTACAAAAGCATCCTACAAAATATGGAAAAAATATTGTATATTAACTGTTTATGAATAGTTTCTCTGTGTAAGTTGCCATCTCCTTAGTTGTCACCTGCAGGGGTAATTTGAAATCTTGGTGTTCAAAAGCAAGCTGCCTTCTTTTCTTTGATTCCTAAGCTGAACTCTAACAATTGTTACCAGAAACTAGAGTGATGATCAGTTAAGACAGTAAAGGAAAACATGCTGGAATCATCATCCATTCTTAACATTGTCACGTGCTTTCTCTTGGCTCATGACCTTTGTGTCAAAGAGAAGGTTAGACCAAATCTATGACTCTATATAAATGCTTTATTTACTATGTCTTTTTGGGAAATGCTTCAGAAATATGGATTTTACATGCATATATTTAGTGACATTATTTTCTATATCCATAACTTAATTTTCAGTGATTTTGTAAGAATCCTGATAATGTTATCTTCATCTGACATTCTCGTTAGACTGGAAAAAAGTAAATTTTTAATATGGTTATAATATACCACCAATAATGTATATTCTTAAAATGTCCCTTTTAAGGTGTGGCAATTGTGTGAAAAATATTTTGTATTATATAAGATAAAATTGTTCCTGCCAATAATATTTTTTTTTGGCTGTTCTGAGAATTAACAAGTGTTGCTTCCTTCAGTGAATTTCAACCCTCATCGTCTATCAGCATAAGTTGACATAACTGTTTTTAATACACGTTTTGTTTTTTTTTTTTTTGCTTATCTCATAAGCACATATGTATGGTTCACATATACAAGAGATTCTAAATCAAGAGGTCTGGGATAGGGTCAAGCATCTATATATTTTAAGAGTTCCACCTGTATCTGATTTACTCAAAAAGATAAAAACCACTGAAGTAGATTGCTTTGCCTCCCAAGGAATTAAAATAATTTGAGATAGTGTAGCATGTAACTATAAATATATAATATGCTTATTATAAAACTGATATAAAGCTATTATAAACTTATTGTTATCATTAAAGGTGTTTTTGAGGTTTTGCTATGGTTCAGATGACTGCTACAAATTATTTTATAAGGAAGGAAATCAAGACAAGAATGTGAATCTAAAGAGAATTTGCCAGGTAGAAGTTGCAGAAAGTGAATTTGAATTTGTATTTGTGTCAGTGAACATAGATACTAAAGAAAGGAAAACAGATAAAAAATTAGTGAGAGGGATGTTATTGGTCATCACTAATTATTGCTTTTTCGTAAATTGTATCATATCTATATATACACAACTATATAAAATATGTGGGCAAATGTGTCTAAATGACAATGGAAGATTATGATAAAATTTCTTTTCCAAAATGAATATCATTATTATTTGGCAATAAAGGAAACAATTAACTCAGCAGACACTGCCACAAATTCCATTCTGCCTTGCTTATTATATTTCTTTTGCTTATAAAGTAGATAAATTTCTATGAGAACTTTAACACAACTGTCATGGATGGAATTTTACTATAACTGTCATGTCTATACATATATTCAGTCATATTTAAATGACGACAATTTGTGTTGATCAGAATCTGTGAGTACTTACAAAATATAAACAATCATATGGTTTTTAAAAAATTATATGTATTGCATAGGATGCATATATTCTGAAAACATGACCTGATAAAATTTTCAATACTTTGTTTGTAGAAAATGTAATTATAGCTCCACCTGCTGGTTTATAATTTGTGTGCCAAAAGGCTTATTATTATTATTACATTTTATTCCTTATTGCTGTATCCCTTCATTCATTTAGCCAATATTTACTGGCTGCCTACTTATGCTCTATGTATTAAAGTACATTCTATGCTTTCCGTAAGATATTAAATACACTTTTATTTCAAGCACTCACAAGATACATACTATTTTTAATGATTTTTTATTTTAAACTGTGTAAACAACTACAAAAGGTAAATAAGTATTTATCTTACACTAAGCCTTCTTGAAATATAATTAATCTAAAATGCTGAATTAGTAATTCAATAACATGTAATAAGAACTTTAAAAAGTACAAAGTAATTATAATATCAATTCCTTCTAAAATATTTTCTTTCACTTTCTGAATCTTGATACTTACAGTGATATACTTGATATTTTGTCTAGATCAATTGACTCTTTTACATTTTAAAAAATATGATTTTTTCATGTGTGGAGATAAAAAGTTTTATTTGACTTACATAGTTTACAGTGAAGTTAGTGCATTCCCTGCTAGATTAATTTTCCAAGAATTTTTGAATCAACCAGTGTTATCAAGTGCCTATATTAGTACAAAATACAAGTGCTTAAATATGAACTCATCTTCTTTAGACATTAATTTAATTTAAAGTTAAAATGGTATCAGTTTCAAACATTAACTTTGTGACTTTGTGACTTAGTCTACTATGCCTTATTTCAATATGTTTATTTTGCTAATTTAGTTGAACAAGTTTATCATCATGTAAAAAGTGACCATTCTGAATCTGTGTTCCTTGCTGCAGCCTTAATTTAAAATTCAAACAAGGCAATCTATAATTCACACAACATGGTTATTTATGGATTCTCATGAAGTTTGTCTGGCTGCAACAATCAGAGTCAATAATGAAATATGCCAGAAAGAATGAATTCTTGAACTGTGGTCTAGTTTGTCACCAAAATAGATGAAGCATGACACAAATACAAGAACAATCTAAGATCTGTTATCTCTAATTTGATCCCTAAAAGATGTGATATTTCTCCTGCATTGAGCAATTATTTCTAACCTGGAGGCTCTTGAAATATTTATGAGTGGGAAAAAGGGATTTACATCCTACTAAATAAAGAGTTATTTTGAGATAAATTTTTTAGCTAACTATAAAAAGTGTAAGAGTTTACAATTAAGTATAAATATATCATATGCAAAAATATTTTTATAAGTCCTTTAAAAAAATAAGTGAATAAATGATCAACTTTTGAAATACCTTAGGTGAAAACGTAGGAACCACATTTTATCTTAATAAATTAGCTCTTATCAAATTAGCTCATATATAAATTTAATCAATTTTTGGCTATCATGATCAGAGAAAAGACATTCTAGCTCATAAAGCTTTTTGGTTAAATAAAATTTACTTTAAAAAGTTTATCGATTCTCAAAAATGTATAATACAGTCAAGTATTATACCATATAATAAAATAATATAACAAAATACATGTAAACTATAATGAACATTACAGTCATCAATAGGATTTCCTTCTTGGCAAACATTTCCTTCTGGGAATCAGACACTTACTCCCACCTCATTCTCTCTCCTCATGGCTCTCAGTAAAATCTTATTACACACATTGTCTTCAGGCCAGAGATTTTGATGTGGCATAAGATATCCTATAAAAACTAGAAAAACTAATGGAAGTCTCTTTATTACTATGGGTTTAGAGGAAAGAGATGATGGTCTGGGTCCTAACCCAAACAGGAAGTACTTCTGTGTATGGAGAATGCAAAGAAGCTTATTTACAAAGGAGAAGAAAAGAAAGATATTTAGGCCCACTATGTTCTTACTGAGAACCAAACAGATCTACACATAGGTTTTGTGTAAAACTTCTGTTATCTTTGTAATGATACTCTTTTTTGCCTCTGCCAATTCAATTTGCATTTCAGTCATTCAAATACAATAACACCTAACTAAAAAGAAAGCTAAATTATATTCAATTCTGTTTTTCAGAAAGTGCATCAGGCCTAAACAGTCTGGAGTCATCAGTAATCTGCTTTTGAAACTCATCATAGTAATAATATTCAAGTACTTGAATTTATCTATTAATATATTTGTTTTTAATAAATTTACTTTTCACTTTTTATCATGTCATGATACACTTCTTTCACAAGACTGGTAATCTCATCAAAATGAGCTATTTTTATGTACTTTTTCTGTTTCCACTGTGAAAACTTTGTAAGTACATACACATACACACAACAGATGGTGGTTCAGAAAATGATAGAAACAAATATAGTTGTTACTCCATTAATGTTTTAAGTCTTCAAAGTGATACATGAAATTTCATATACATAAAATAATATTATAGAATTCTAAGGTAAACATAAAGGGCTCAGAATCATTAAAATAATATAATGTTTATCAAAATACAAGACATTTTGTCTACTCAGTACTGTGATAAAAAAAAACAACATATGTTAATATTTGAGACACCCATTAATCAGAATATTTTCTGACTGGTGGGAGTTTTGGCTCTCTATAGATTTTTGCTTCCACTTTTTGGTGAGCTTCTCCACTAGTCTGTGACTCCATAAGACAGAAATCATTTCCTCCATATATATAAATTTCCAACATCTATCAAAATGTAACACACAGGGCTGCAAAACACAGAATTGTGAGTTTTGAAGTAAAGAAGATTTGGGAATAAATCTTGGATATGTAATGTATATGGTCCATGTGTTGGCATAATTTGTTTAACCTTAAACCTATTTTCTCATCTATAAAAGGGAATAAATAACCTAATTTTGTACCACAGTTAAGGTATTCAAGAGTGCCCCCTGTCAATTTACTCTCTAATTCATAGTAGATTTTACATTTTTAAAAGTTACTTCTATTCTTTTTTGTTATTATTAATTATGTTCAGTTAATAGTTTTGAAAAAAAGAAATTGCAAAGTACTTTGAGAACATGAAAGGAAATCTAAAATAAATGACTCTTTCTCACTGTATTTAATTAAGTTAAATATGTGCAAACATTTTTAAAAGCAAGAAAGAAAAGAAAGAAAAGTGCTTATTTGAAATGCAAAAGAGAACATCTCATTAATTTTAGTTAATCCCATAATTTTTACTTTTATCAGGCTTTTATACTGATAAATATAACTTTAAAACATTTCCTTAGAAATAATATTACTCAAACTATTTTTCTAAGACATTTAACATGTGAATAGAAATACATATATTGGTGTATATCTAAATATCTGGATCTACATCTCTTTCTCCCACTGCCTCTCTCTCTCTCTAAATGTATTTATATAAATAAATCAATCTTCAAAAATATCCTGGCCTTCTTTCTTTCCTCAAATAAGCAAATCTAATCTCCATAATACTTTTCATCTTGATTTTTGAAGGATGCTTTCTTGCTTCTTTGTATCAGTCATACCTCAGCGGATTTAAATATCACTTCCTCAAGACTTGCTCTGAAAATTCAGTCAGGCACTTGTTTACATTATCATGCAAATGCTCATTACAGCCTAATCCTTTAATAATTTTGGCATCAAAGTTACTGCTATTTGATAACTTTTATTGTTTTTGTTTTTCATTCATCTAACTACTGAAATGCAAGGTCTTTGTAGTCATCATCTCTTCAAGGCTTGGCACATTAATGTAATGGATGTGTGATATACAGTGAATCCCTAGAAGTTTATATTATTTTTTTCCAAATGTTGCTGTTCCAAGTTCTATATAGTAATAAATGAGGAAGATGTGCTTTGCACCTGTGTGTCTGATCACAAAAAGTGTGCCTTTTCCTTCACTACATTTTCCTCTTATTTTCATACTCTGTCCCATGTTGCATAACATTGCTGTTTTTCTTAAAGCATGTGATTATGACACTCCTGCTTTAAAGCACCTGATGTTTGATTTGCTTCTGCCTCCATATTGTTTATTTTAAAAAGTTCAAGCAGCTTACCATGTCCTATCAAGACCATTTACAGTCCAAAGCCCAGTTGCATTCCTAACCATGACCTATGATATAAATTTATGGTCTAGTCTCATGAGGCTATTTCTTGATCTCTGAAATCACTATGCACTTCCCATACTGTTTTCTTTCCACACACAGTTCCTCATGTATGAAATGCTCTTATATTTACCCTCTCATTCATTTTGACCACTTAAAGACTGATATAATTTACATGTCCTGTCCACCTGCCCAACTTACATGAGTATTTTCTGCCCTCCTCTTCTCCCCTTATCCATACACCATTAATAGAACATATAACATGGCAGAAGAGTTATCTGCTTTCGTATTATCTTTTCTATTCCTTCCCTCTAAGGTAGAGAAGCCAAAAAGAGTTCACTCAAATCAGCTTTGGGCTTGACAAAGAAAACAACTCAACAAATATCTAATGAATTAAATGAATTTACTCTTCTTTCCACCTTTCATGAGATGAAAACTTTGGAAAGAGATAATATGAAGGAACAAGTTTTATGACTAGAAAATAAACATTTAATGAGGATTAATTGATAGTTCTAGCTCAGGAACATAAATATTAGCTTAATTAAAATGTGATGAGTGTAATTACAGCCTTGAAAAGGATAATAAGTCAAAATGGGAGAAAAACTCTGGAAGACAACGTAATAAAAAATCTTCAAAACAAAATATTGGGAATGTTATGGAGAATTTAAGTTCTTCCACAAATTTTTTAAAAAAATAAATATACATATTATATATATGTACCTATAGTACGTTGTGCTGTTTTGGATCTGTTACTACCCCAGGAAAGTTTATGTTCTTTTAATCCAGTCTTACCGGGGCAGACCTATGCTGGGTGGGACTTTTTTTTTTGGCTTTTACATTTTCCAAACGGTTACTTTTACCACTGGTCTTTAATTCTTTATGCTTCTTTGAACCTCTGTCTAGGGCCCTTTCCTTTCATTGTGATGAACTCCCTTTAGCATTGTTTGTAGGACAGCTCTAGTGGTGATGATTTCCCTCAATTTTGTTATATGAGAATATCTTAAACTCTCCCTCATTTTTTCCCATTTATTTTTATTCAGATTGTTCACATACCATATAATTTTCCAGAGATTTAAAGTGCACAATCAATTGCCCATGGTACCATAATACAGTGGTGTATTCATCACAATTTTTTTTTTCAATTTTTAGAACGTTTTCATTACTCCAGCAAATAGAGACCAAAAAAAAGGAAACTAAAATCTTCCCATATGCCTAACAAAATCCCTCCATTATTGATTCATAGTACTTGTATAGTATATTTGCTACTGTTGATGAAGGAAGGCTAAAATACTACTAACTGTAGTATATAGTTTGCAATAGCTATATATGTTTTCCTATATGTACCTCTCTTATTAACTTATAGTTATAATGTCATACATTTGTTCTAATTCATGAGAGAGATTTCTAATATTTGTACTGTAAATCACAGACATTGTCCACCACAAGATTCACTGTTTTATACATTCCCATCTTTTAACCTCCAACTTTCATTATGGTGACATATGTGACTCTGAGCTTACCCTTTCTACCACATTCACACACCAGTCAGCCCTGCTAGTTATTCTCACTAGTGCTACCATAACCTCTGTCCATTTCCAAATGTTTACGCTCACCCTAGTTGAACATTCTGTTCATAATAAGCAACCGCTCCCCATTCTTTAGTCTCATTCTATATCTGGGTAACTTATATTTCATGACTATGAGTTTACATATTATAATTAGTTCAGATCAGTGAGACCCTGCAATATTTGTTCTTATGTGTCTGTCTTATTTCACTCAATATAATGTCCTCAAGTTTCTTCATCAACCCATTTTTTTTAAGACGGTTTTGTTCACACACCATACATTCCATCCTAAGTAAACAATTGATGGTTCCCTGTATAGTAATGTATTTATGTGTTCACCATCGCCAATATCTATATAAGGACATCTCCATTTCTTCCACAAGGAAGGAGGAAGAGTCCAAGAAGGCAGAGAGACAAAAAAGAAAGAAAAAAGAAAGAGAGAGAAATGAAAACATAATAGCTAGGTAGTAAAAAAAAGGAAAGATAGCATTAAACTAAAGTAGAATAAAGAGTCAGACAACATCACCAATGCCAAGAGTCCCATAGCCTTCCCTCTACCCCCCCATATGCATTTCACCTTGATATATTGCTTTTGTTGCATTAAAGGAAGCATAATACAATGTTTCTGTTAATTATAATCTCTACTTTGCATTGATTGTATTTTCCCCAATCTCACCCTATTTTTAACAACTTGCAATGTTAACATTCATTTGTTCTACCTCATGTAAAAACATACTTGTACCATTTAGCAAAATTGTTAAGCACCCTAGGTTTCACTACAGTCCCAGTCTCTATCTTTCCTCTTTCTTTCTGGTGTCTCACATGCTTCCTCTTTCAGCCATACTCACAGTCATACTTGTTCAGTGTATCCATGTTGCTGTGTTACTATCTCCCAAAATTGTGTTCCAAACTTCTCACTCCTGTCTTTTCCTTTCTATCTGTACTGCTCCCTTTAGTGTTCCCTGTAGAGCAGGTATCTTGTTCATAAACACTGTCATTGTCTGTTTGTCAGAGAATATTTTAAGCTCACCCTCATATTTGAAGGACAGTTTTGCTGGATATAGGATTCTTGGTTGGTGGTTTTTCTCTTTCAGTATCTTAAATATATCACACCACTTCCTTCTTGCCTCCATGGTTTCTATTGAGAAATCTGCACATAGTCTTATCAAGCTTCCTTTGTATGTGATGGATCACTTTTCTCCTACTGCTTTCAGGATTCTCTCTTTATCTTTGACATTTGATAATCTGATTATTAAGTGTCTTGGCCTAGGCCCATTAAGATCTATTCTGTTTGGGGTACACTGCACTTCCTGGATTCTTAATTTTATGTCTTTCATAAGAGATGGGAAATTTTTACTGATTATTTCTTCTATTATTGCTTCTGCCCCTTTTCCCTTCTCTTCTCCTTTTGGGACACCGTGACACATACATTTCTGCATTTCATGTAGTCATTCAGTTCCCAGAGATGTTGCTCATATTTTTTCCATTCTTTTCTCTATCTGTTCTTTTGTGTATAGGCTTTCAGGTGGCTTGTTTTCCAGTTCCTGAGTGTTTTCATCTGCCTCTTGAGATCTGCTATTGTATGTCTCCATTGTGTCTTTCATCTCTTGTGTTGCGCCTTTCACTTCCATAAATTATGCCAGTTGTTTTTTTTCAAACTTTCAATTTCTACTTTATGTTTGCCCAGTGTTTTCGTTATACACTGCTTCTCTTTTGCCATACCACCCCTAAACTTTTTGAATTGATCTCAAATTAGTTACTTAAATTCCTGTATTTCAGTTTTCCTTTGAAAGGGCCATAACTTTTTCTTAGTGTAGCTTGTACTTTTCTGTTGTCTAGGTATCTGGTTTCCTTGGTTACCCCATTCAGGTTCTCCCAGACCAGCACGGGCTCAGGTCTAGAAGGATGCACTAGTACCTGGCTTCCCTGAGGGTGTCTTAGATTGATACACCCTGTGAGGCCTCAAGTCTCTGTGCTTTTCTGCCCTGCAGATGGCACCTGTCAGCCTGTAGCTACAGACTGGTGTAAGGAGATGTGGCCCATGGCTGTTTTCCTCAGGATCTGGGGTCTGGATCTAAATAGAAGATGGGTAGTAGAGCTTGACACCACCACTTTCCTCTTAGAGAAGATACACCCCTGGGGAGAAGTCACTTACATTTGAATAATTTCTTTGCCTGTGCTATCTCCACCATTGTCTGGGTTAGAGTGCTGGGAACTGAAAATGGCTGAGGCTTTCTTCACTGAGCCAAAAAAGGGACAGAAATCTCTCCTTCAGGGCCAAATTCATGGCCATCCTCAGTTTCACCCATCGGCCAGAGACAGCACCCAGTCCTTTGGACTCCCCCTCCCTCCCAGAGCAGTCCTCCAGCTCTCCAAAGTCAATTATCATCAAAAGTCTCTGTCTGCTTTTTGGGGATTAATAGCTTGAGTTGAGCATTCCACACTTCTTAATTAAAACCCAGTTGGAGCTCAGCTGAGCTATATTTGCTTTCTTGGAGAGTGCTGCTCTCTAGCACAGCAAGGCTTTGCAGTTTGCCATGGGGGAAGGGGCTCTCAGGCTTTGCAGTTTGCCATGGGGGCGGGGGCTCTTGGCTTGGGCTGCAGTTCTTACTTGCAGATTTATGCTGTGATCTTGGGCATTCCTGCCAATTCATGTTGGTGTATGATGAGTGGACAGTCACTTTTGACAACTGCAGTTATTCTAGATTATTTACTAGTTGTTCCTAGTTGTTTATTAGTTGTTCCAGGGGGAGTAACTAGCTTCCCTGCTCTCTATGACACTATCTTAGCTCCATCGTCTTAGGTGGGACCTTTTGATTAGGTTATTTACATAGAGATATGACCCTGCACATTCAAGGTGTATCTTAATCCCCTTGCTGGAGTCCTCTATGAGAGAAGACAGGCACAATTTGGAGAGAGCATAAAGAAGCTAAGAAATAAAATGCCCTGGGAAGAGCAAGAAGGACCCACAGAAACTGAGAGAGCCATTTTGAGACTAGAACCCAGGAGAAATGCCAGTAGATGTCAGCACTTGTCTTCCCATGTGACAGAAGCCTGGATGCCATCAGCCTTTCCTCAGAGAAGGTAACTACCTCTTAATGCCTTAATTTCAATATTTTCATGGACTTAGAACTGGAAACTTGCAACCTAATAAATCCCCATTGAAAAAGCCAACTCATTTCCAGTATATTGCATTCCAATAGCTTTAGCAAACTGAAACATATGTGTATATATAGAAATGCACATTTGTACGTGTGCATACATGCATATTTATATATATGTATATATACATATATAAAAATATGTGCCTAAACTATGTTTTTTGTGCATATATCTTATATTCAGTTAGATAAATAGAAAATATGATGAAATTGAACTGCAAACAAGTACATAAACAAATGTCTTCAATTTTTAAAATATATTTTCCTGATGTCAAATAAGGTCATAATATTTGTTAATGGTTATCATTGTCATTTATAATTTGATATAAAGAGGTTTAGAATTAAAGTTAGAATGAATATTTTAATAATCCTGATTATAGTTTATCAAACACAAAATATGTATTAAATTTTTTGTACCATATTTCATGAGTGATTATAAGCAAATGGTATAAAATAAGGAATTATATTTCAGCACTTTTAAGGCTTTAGGTATATAACATAGCAGTCTAATTTGATGAATGAAATTATGACAACAAAACTAAAGTGTATACTTATTAAATATGATTATTGGTAACACCTAGATTTTTATATTGCTTGACTCTGAATTCCCAGATTAAGAAACTGTACAAGCATAAAATGCCATGACTTCCTGGTGGTCTAAATGAGAGAAATTGTGGTAGATATAATGAAGATATTTTGTGATTCCTTTAGGGATAGGTAACCTTTCATTTTGATTTTCATAAATTCAGTCTGACCAATTAAGAACAAACACATGTGGACCCAGTTAAAATATGCTATTGTGTTACATGTACAGACATTTTGTTTTACAATGTGGCCCAGAGGGGTACTTGACAGTCCATGGAAACCAATTTATGAAAATTACAGAAATATTAATTTTGGATATGACAGAAAGAACATTTCAGCACTGGAGTATATCTTGATCATTGTATTCCTGGTATTTAGGTAATTAAATGTGAAATTTGATTACATGGAATTTGATTTAAACTCTGCTTTTAACATGATGAAAATATTGAAACCAAATTCTGGAGTAAGAGCAAAAGAGACTGGCAAAATGTGAACTAATTTAATGAATGGATCATATTTGTCTAAAACTAATTAAGATCAGTTTAATGATATATGATACACATGTTTGCAGATAATACAGACATTATCTAGACAAGAAAAAATAGCTTTGGCATTATCATAATATAGATTTGTTTCTGAGTTGAAAAATGTGTTTTATTTACCACAAGTAGAATTTGCCTTATGACTTTAAAAATGCATTTGAGAAACTGTAACAAAGAAAGCTAGGACAAAAACATCCATTTACATATTTTTAAAAAAATTTTTTTAACTGAGAGTGTTCACATACCATAGAATTATCCAAAGATCCAAAGTGTACAATCAATTGCCCATGGTACCATCATGAAGCTGTGCATCCATCACAACAATTAAATATTTCTTTCAATTTTTAGAACACTTTCATTACTCCAGAAAAGAATTAAAGACAAAATGAAGAAACTCAAATCTTCCCATAGCCCTAACCAACCCCCTTCATTATTGTTTCATAGTTTTGGCATAGTACATTTGTTAACTGTTGATGAAAGAACATTAAAATACTACTAATTGTAGTATATAGTTTGCAATAGCTATATATTTTTTCCTATATGCCTTTCGATTGTTAACTTCTAGTTACAGTGTTGTGCTGGTTTCAATGTATTATGTTCCCCAGGAAAAGCCACATTCTTTGATGCAACCTTGTGGGGCAGACATATTAGTGGGGATTAAGTTGGAAGGTTTAGATTAGGTTGTTTGCATGGAAATGTGCTCCACTCAACTGTAGGTGATAATTCTGATGAGATATTTCCATGGAGGTGAGACCCCACCCATTCAGGGTGGGCCTTGATCAGTGGAGCCATATAAATGAGCTGACGGGCAGAGAGAACTCAGTGCAGCTGTGAGTAACATTTTGAAGAGGAGCTACAGCCAAGAGGGGGAACTTTGAAGAAAGCACAGGAGCTGAAGATGAGAGACATTTTGAATACGGCCACTGAAAGCAGACTCTTGCCCTGGAGAAGCTGATAGAGGACAGATATCCCAAGTGCAACTAAGGGTGACATTTTTGAGGAACTGCAGCCTAGAGAGGAATGTCCTGGGAGAAAGCCATTTTGAAACCAGAACTTTGGAGCAGACACCAGCCACGTGTCTTCCCAGCTAACAGAGGTTTTCTGGACACCATTGGCCATCCTCCAGTGAAGGTACCCGATTGCTGATGTGTTACCTTGGACACTTTATGGCCTTAAGACTGTAATTGTGTAACCAAATAAACCCCCTTTTATAAAAGCCAATTTGTCTCTGGTGTTTTGCATTCCACCAGCATTAGCAAATGAGAAGAACTGTCATACATTTTTTTCTAGCTCATGAGAAAGCTTTCTAATATTTGCATAGTTAATCATGGACGTTGTCCATCACAAGATTCATTCTTTTATACATTCCCATCTTTTAACCTCCAACTTTCATTCTGGTGACATATGTGACACTGAGTTTACCCTTTCCACCATATTCACACACCATTAAGCCCTATTAGTTACTCTCACAATGTGCTACCATCACCTTTGTGTATTTCAAAATGTTTACATTCACCCTAGTTGAACATTCTGCACATAATATGCAACTGCTCCCATTCTTTAGCCTTGTTCTATATCCTGGTAACTTATATTTCATGTCTAGGGGTTTACATATTAGAACTAGTTCATATCAATGAGACCCTGCAATATTTGTCTTTATTTGTCTTTCTTGTTTCACTCAATATACTGCCATCAAGGTTTATTCATCAACCCATTTTTTTAAAGACAGTTTTGTTCACACACCATATATTCTGTCCTAAGTAAACAATCAATGGTTCCCTGAATAGTCATGTATTTATGTTCACCACCATTACCTCTATCTATATGAGGATATCTCCATTTCTTCCTCAAGGAAGGATGAAGAGTCAAAGAAGATAGAGAGACAAAAGGAAAAGAAAAAGAACAAAACAAAACAAAATGCAACAGCTAGGAAGCAACAAAAAGAAAGATAGCATCAGACTAAAGTATAATAAAGAGTTAGACCACATCAGCAATGCCAACAGTCCCATATCCTTTCCCCATGCCCCTCCCATATGCATTTAGGTTTGGTATATTGCCTTTGTTATATTAAAGGAAGCATAATACAATGCTTCTGTTAGTTATAATATCTAGTTTGAATTGACTGTATCATCCCCCCAATCCCAGCCTATTTTTTTTCTTTATTTTGAAATAAATTCAAAGTTATATGAACAGTTGCAAAAACAATACTAGCCCCATACACAGAATTCCATCATACCCTGACCCCCCTCCCCCAATAGCTCAATCCAACTTTAACATGCTGTCACATCGCTATTTCTTTCCCTCCCTCCCACCCTATCTATCATCCATCATCTATTGCTCTGTCTTCTGAACATATGAGAGTTAGCTGCACACATCCTTGAGCATACACTATAATTCACATATACATTTCCCATGAACAAGAACATTCTTTTATGCAATCCCATTAAGCACAGCTAAGAAGTACAATAGACTCAACAATGATACAAAGCTTACATTCTATATTTCCTTTTCCTTATGTCTCAACTGTGTCCCTTTGAGCCACCTGTCCTCTGTCCTCCAGTCCCATCCAAGTTCATCCTTAGCATTCAATTGTCATCTAGACTTTTTTTTTTTCAGTTGTGGAAACATATATACAGCCTAAATCTTCTCATTCCACCCCTTCCCTAGCCTTTCATTAGTGGGATTAATCATGTTTAGAATGTTGTAATGCTCTTTCCCACTATCCATTACTGGAAATTTCCCTTCACCCCAAACAGCAACCCTACACTCATTTCTTAACTCCCCATTGCCCCTTTCCCCATTTATCTTAACCCATACTCTACTTTTCATCTCTATGGTTATATTCTCTGATAATTTCTTTGTGTTTACTGTGGGGTTTAAAATTAACCTCTTAAATCCATATCACTCTTGTTTTTCTTTGATACCACCTTCACTTCAATAGGACACATAAACTATGTTCCTATACTCCTTCATTCCCCCACCTTTATATAGTTGAGTAAAATTACATATTTTACATTGAGTTCAAAACCACTGATTTGTCCTTAGAGTTTGTGTATTTTATATCATGTAGGAAGTAACTAGTGGAATTACCGTTCAAGAATTATTGATTCTATCTGTATTCCATTGTGGTTGGAGAATGTGCTTTGAGTATGTTCAATTTTTTTTAAAAAAATTTCTTGAGGCTTGTTTTATGTCCCAGCTTATGGTCCCTTCTGGAGAAAGATCTGTGATCACTAGAGAAAAGTTAGAGTCCTGGTGATTTGGGATGTAAGGTACTATATATGTCTGTTAAAATTCTCTATATCTCTTTCTCCTTTCCCTGTCTCTCCACCAGCAGGGCTCCCCTCAGAATCTGAAGTAGGGCAGGTCTTTCATTGGTAAAGTCTCTCAGCATTAGTTTGTCTTGAAAAATTTAAGCAAAGTCTCTCAGCATTTGTTTGTCTGTGCAAAATTTAAGCTCTCCCTCGAATTTGAAGGAGAGTTTTGCTGGATAAAGTATTCTTGATTGGAAGTTTTTCTCTATCAGAATTTTAAATATGTCATGCCACTGCCTTCTCGCCTCCATGGTGCCCACTGAGTGGTCACTACTTAGTCTTATGTTGTTTCCTTTGTGTGTGGTGAATTGCTTTTCTCTTGCTGCTTTCAGAACTTGCTCCTTCTCTTCAGTATTTGACAGTCTGATCAGAATATGTCTTAGAGTGGGTTTATTTGGATTTATTCTATTTGGAGTTCACTGAGCCTTTATGCTTTGTGTATTTATATTGTGTAGAAGGTTGGGGAAGTTTTCCCCAACAATTTCTTTGAATACTCTTTCTAGACTTTTATCCTTCTCTTCCCCTTCTGGGACACCAATGAGTCTTAAGTTTGGATGTTTTATTTTATCTATCGTATCCCTGAGATCCATTTTGATTTTTTCAATTTTTTTCTCCATTCTTTCTTTTGTTCTTTCATTTTCTGTTCTGTGGGCTTCTAGGACACTGAGATGTTGTTTAGCTTCCTCTAGTCTTGTATTGTGAATATCCAGAGTCTTTTTAATTTGACCAACAGTTTCTTTTATTTCCATAAGATCTTCTGTTTTGTTATTTACTCTTGCAATGTCTTCTTTATGCCCTTCGAGGGTCTTCTTTATGTCACTTATATCCTGGGCCATGGTCTTCTTGATGTCCTTTAAATCCTTTGCCATGTTTTTGTTCCTTGATTGTAGTTCTTTGATTAATTTTCTGAGGTATAGTGTGTCTTCCAATATTTTGATTTGTGTGTTTGGAGTTGGATTCTCCATATCTTCTGGTTTTATCATATGCATTAAGATTTTCTGTTGTTTTTGGCCTCTTGGCATTTGTTTTGCTTTAAAGGGTTCTTTCCAGTTGTAAATAAAAAGGGATATCAATCTAATTTTTCAGGAACACAGTTTGGTGATGTACACTTTAACTAACTAAGCAGCAGATGGTGTCTATGAGTCATCTATATCCCTCAAGTCAGTTCTCAACCTTGTTTCCGTGGTGTGTGGGGAAATGATTCTTGTGGGTTCAGTTGGAGAACTCAGTTTGGGTGTGTTGCTGGAGCTGTCCGCCCTAAATATGGGGCATGTTTATGGGTGGCCAAGGAGGAAGGGCAGTTCTAATGTTCAAATCCCCCAGGATTCTGGAGATTCAAGGCAGCTATAAGAGTCTAAGCCTTCATTTCAGTTCAGCCCCAGACCCTCTCTCTCGCTGATCCATAAACCACTGGACTTGGCGTAGCATCCCTGGGTTCTCCGAGCGGATCCCCCCTCCAGGCTCACTCCTCCAGGAGCTCAGCTGGGGGAATGCTGTGCTACGTCACCAGTCCATGCCATCCCACAAGGGAAGCCCCAGGCCGCCATGCCATGAAGTTGCACACTCCCAGCCCAAAGCAAAAATGGCCGAATGGGGTGTCTCAGCCCCCTCTTCCTCACACAGTTCCTCCTTCCCAGCTCCGGGACAACTGGCGGGGCTCTGGGCTGTGGGCACAGCCCCGGGCAGGAGTTTATCCAGTCCTCTGGGGGGCCAGCTGCAAGCTGCAGGGTTTCTTTCTGCTTCCTGCTCTCCCCTCCATTCCCCCAAACCCAAGGGTATCTGCTGTGGGCTATCTTCCCAGCCAGACACCAAGAGGCCGGCCCAGCCCCCTCTTGCTGTGTTTTACTGTGTGATTCCCACAATTGCTGCTGGAGCCACTCCTTTTTTTTTTTTTTAAACAGCCAGCTGATCTCCAAAGACTGTGGGTCTTCCAGCCAGCTTACTCACTCATTTCAGAATGCTGACTCCTGGTTTCACCAAGTATATGGCCCCTCTGGAGCTAGGAGCCCTCGTCCAGCTGGTGCATTGCTATAACTGATATTGTAGGTCACTTTCTGGTTTTTAGCTAGTGTTTTTCACGGAGGCATTTTTTTTCGCCCTGTCTCGGCTAGCCACCATCTTAGTTTCTCCCCCAGTCTATTTTTAAACTTTGCAATGTTGACATTCATTTGTTCTACCTCATGTGAAAACATTTGTACCTTTTAGCACAATCATTGAGTACCCTAGGTTTCACTGAGTTATACAGTCCCAGTCTTTATTTTTCCTCTTTCTTCTGGTGTCCCACATCCTCCTAACCTTCCTCTTTCAAACATACTCACAGTCATCTTTGTTCAGTCTACTTACATTTTTGTGTTACCATCACCCAAAATGTGCTCAAACCTCTCATTTCTGTTTTTGCCTTTCTGTATGTAGTGCTCCCTTTAGTGTTTCCTGTAGAGGAGGTATCTTGTTCACAAACTCTGTCACTGTCTGTTTGTCAGAGAATATTTTAAGCTCTCCCTCATATTTGAAGGACAGTTTTGCTGGATATAGTATTTTTGGTTGGTGCTTTTTCCCTTTCAGTATCTTAAATATATCACCCCACTTCCTTCTTGCCTCCATGGTTTCTAATGAGAAATCCACACATAGTCTTATCAAGCTTCCCCTGTATGCTATGGATCACTTTTCTCCTTCTGCTTTTAGGATTCTCTTTTTATCTTTGATGTTTGATAATCTGATTGTTAAGTTTCTTGGCATAGGCCTTTTCAGATCTATTCTGTTCGGGGTATGCTGTTCTTCTTGGATCTGTAATTTTATATCTTTCATAAGAGATGGGAAATTTTCCTTGATTATTTCATCTGTTATTGCTTCTGCCCCTTTTCCCTTCTCTTCTTCTTCTGGGACACACATGACATGTACATCCTTCTGTTTTATGTAGTCATTCAATTCCCAGAGATATTGCTCGATGTCGCTCATATTTTTCATTCTTTTTTCTATCTCTTCTTTTGTGTGTAGGCTTTAAAGTGTCTTGTTCTCCAGTTCCTGAGTGTTTTCTTCTGCCTCTTGAGATCTGCTGTTGTATGTCTTCATTGTGTCTTTCTTGTCTTGCATTGTGCCTTTCATTTCCATATAGTCTGCCAGTTGTTTTTTTTGAAATTTCAATTTCTACCTTATGTATGGCCAGTGTTTTCATTTTATGCTTCATCCCTTTTACCATATCTTCCCTCAACTTTTTGAATTGATTTGCCATTAGTTGCTTAAACTCCTGTATCTCAGTTGTTCCTTTGACTGGGCCAAAGCTTTGTTTTTCTTAGTGTAGCTTGTAGTTTTCTGTTGTCTAGGTATCTGGTTTCCTTGGTTACCCCAGTCAGGTTTTCCAGACCAGAACAGGCTCATGCCTTGGAAGGATGTAATAGTATCCAGTTTCCCTGAGGGTGTCTTAGAATATTGATACACCCTGTGAGGCCTCAAGTCACTGTGCTTTTCTGCCCAGCAGGTGGAGCCTGTCAGCTTGTAGATCCAGACTGGTGAAGGAGATGTGGCCTCTGGTTGTTTTCCCTTAGCTCTGGGATCTGGTTCTCAATGGAAGATGGGTAGTAGAGCTGGGCCCCACCATTTCCTGTTAGGGAAGATACACCCCCTGGGGAGATATCATTTGCATTTGAATAGTCTCCCTTACTCTGCTATATCCACCCTTTTCTGGGTCAGAGCACTGGAAAGCTGAGGCTTTCTCCACTGAGCCAGAAAAGGGACAGAAAGCCATCCTTCAGGGCCAGTCTGCAGCCTCCCTCAGTTTCATCCATTGGCTAGAGATTATCCCTGGTCCTCTGGAACCCCCACCCCCTCCCAGAGAGGTCCTCTGGCTCTCCAAAGTTAGTCATCACCAAAAGCCTCTGTCTGTTTGTTTGGGAGTCATAGCTTGTATTAAGCAGTCCAGGTTTGTTAATTAAAACCTCAGTTGGAGCTGGGCTGAAGTATATTCACTTTCTTAGAGAGTGTTGCTCTCTATCATGGCAAGGCTTTAAAGTTTGGGCTGTCAGTGGGGGGAAGGTGCTCTCAGCTTGTTTCCACCATTTTTACTTACAGGTTTTATGCTATGATCTCAGGCATTCCTCCCAATTCAAGTTGGTGTATGATGAGTGGACAATCATGTTTGTCCCCTCACAGTTATTCAATATTATTCACTAGTTGTTCCTGGTTGTTTATTAGTTATTCCAGGGGGACTAACTAGCTTCCACTTTGCCCCATCTTCTTCGGCTTTTACATACTATTTTAAAACATTTTCTCTAAAATATATTCTAAGACATACTGTGATATTATAACTGTTTCAACATTTCTCATAGACAGAAATTTCTAAAAAGAATTACATTATGCAATAGCACAATTCTTAAAGAGTCTCATGACTCCTCTATATTGTATGGGATATTTCATGATACTATATTTTTCTTTTTGAGCTCTCTTGAAATTTTTTGAAATATAAAATCACTGTTAATAAAATAATATATTAATAATACATTTATTGGCAGAAACCATAATTGCAATTTTATACCAAATGAAATTGGAAATTCTGACTATAGACAGTGAATGCCTAGGTGACTCAATGTGCATTTTTATTTGTCTATCTGAAACCACTGTACTTGTTTCTATGCTCATCCTCCCTTTGATTCACATAATAAGTGCTAGAATTTCACTTCAACACCATGGGTAAGAGTCAGCCGAAAAACAAACAAATGAACAAATACACAAACAAAGTGAACAGCTTTCTATGTATTTCCAGTTGAACATCTATTCTTCTTGTCTAGTGCTTTCTACCTACTATTTACTCTCTACTTCCTTACACCTGGGAATCTGCAAAATGCCCAAATCCATTATCTCTTTAATCTGTATTTTACATGAATTTTTTTTAAAAAATAAAATCTTTACTGATATTAACCCAGGGAGAAAATTTTCCCTTCTCTGGTGAACCCATATCATTGCACATCTTTTAATTTTTTCTTGAGTTGGCCTTAGAGATGCTTTCTTATTTAATACTGTAAAAACCTGGGGATCTGTAAATCAAATCAAAATGAAACATAACAGTGATGACTGGGTTCCATCTCCAGAGATTCTGATTTGATTCACCTGAAGTGGTACTCTAACTCTAAAAAACAAAACGAGCAAACAAACAAGCAAAAAGAATCAACATTTTTAAGAGTTCCCAAAGTGATTCTAATGGGTGACTAAAGTTAAGAATATAAGAACCATCTCTTGGTTGCTCATAGTAGCTATATTTGTTGACTTCAGTCCTCGCACTATAAATAGTTGTCTTCTAAATTTTGTTACTGTTCCTCTCAAAATATATGTGAAAAAATTTTATCCCTCCCACTTTTTCTAAATATTATATCTTATTTTGAAATAGTTATAAAGGATTTAATTTTCATTTTAATATTGCATGTTTTAATCATTAAATTTTAATGTAATATTCTTATACTACTTGAAAAATAATCCAATTAAATCTAAATCACATGGTGATTTGATACTCATTATCATCCATTTTTTAACATTCAAGAACAGGGTTTTTTTAATTCAATATTGTCATATTATTTATATATATTACATATTTACATATTACATAAGTATTTGTAAAATTTAAGTGTATATTTTTTCAATTTTCAAAATAAATCTCTGTGTTAAGAATAATTCTGGCTTTAATTATTATTCTGCTTATTAGCATTATAAATTTGACCAAAGCAATACAGAAACAATTCCAATTTTTATAATTTGTGAATAATAAGATAATAGATCCAAATCTCTTAATAAGATTAAGAGAAGTCTTTTAAAAATTGGCTTCTGTATCTAAGGATAAATATAGCTTGTTGCCACAAGGAGTCAAGAGTTCTTTTTCTTTTATTTTCTTGCCCTCCTTTTTTTTATAGCTGTAAATGTTGAAGAAATTTTTCCCATAAATGATTAGATAGGAATAGAATACATTTTATTACAGTGATGCAGCAGTTTTCTCACACCCCTAAAATTATATCCCCCAGTCTCATATTTCTCTATCATTAGAATAATTTTGAACCATTTATCACTTAAATAATTCAGTTAGATTCCCTCCAATTTTACTGATAGATAATTGCAAGCCACCTTACTTCAACATTACACTAAAGATAAGAATATATATGTTCTGTCCTAGAGCTATAGTTATATTTATGTGATTTGTCTAAATTTTAATCTAAAGTTGAAAAACTGTAGATAGAATTTCTCTGTCACATCATAAATATTGTTTACCACACACCCAAGTAGCATGCAAAGACTTAAGTTATTAGAATTATAGGACCTTTAGATGGTCAAATTTGACTAACTACTTTTAAAAAGTGCTCTCAAAATCTGTGGGTCAGGAATTTGGAGATAAATAACTTGTCCTTTTCTGATTGTGATCTCAGTTGATAAGACTAAAATGCATGAACATAACTAGAATGACTGGGAGCTGAATTATAGGTACTTTCTTCATTCATGATGCCTGAACTGTGATGAATCCAAGGTTGGACTCAACAGTAACTGTCAATTAAAGTGTCTAGACATGGTATCTTCATGTCTATGGCCTGGGCTTGCTCACACCATGGGGGCTTCAGAGTAGTCTCACTTCCTGGAATTCTTGCATGGTAGGTAACTAAAGGATCAAAGAGAACAAGACAGAAGTACAAGGCATAACAAGACAGAAGGTGAAAGTTTGTTTTGTTTGTTTTATAACCATCTCAAAAATTACAAAGTATTACTTTCACCTGCTTATGCCTGTTGAAAGCAGGTGGGTATCCAAAAAACTCCTGCTAGGTACTAAAAACATTATAAGGTGTTATCTATACAAATATAGACAGGAAGTGGGGAAAATCTTAGCAAGCAAACTGTAAAACATATTTTGAGTTTAAATTCAATAGGCACATTTCTGCATTTCAGACTTGAAAAGTGACCCAGATCCTAAATTTGGAGGAATAGTGAGTATCCACATGACTGATACTGCTGTTATCTTATATTATATGTATGCTCAACAACCTTGCCTATGCCTTCTCTTGGCAAAGGTCATGAAATTGTAACAGTCATGGAGCTTAAGAGAGAATTTCCTTCTGACATGGGTGTGCATTTCTCTGGTGCTGAACACATTAATAACATTCTGTATAATGTGAAAGCTAAGGCAATCCTATTAGCTAGTGATATATTAAGGGCCTTGCATAGATTTTTACTTATACATTATGTAAGTTTTCAGAGTCCAATTTATATCAAAGGGATACTTAAATTTTAATCCATTGAATGAGACATGATTAACAATATGTCTGATACAGAATGCTGCAATAGTAACTTCAATTCCAAATTGTTAATTTTGGAGTGTGTTAAAAAATCAAATGTATACCATTATAATCTTGATTATACTTTGGGTTATGAAGAAATATGACAATCCAACAACATATTTCTCTGTGTACACCATATGTTAACTTAGCATGTGTCAAAAATAAAATAAAAAGTCATGGAATAGCATTAGTGTTTTCATTTTGTTGATTGCAAAGTTCCTTTTACTGCAGGGAATATTGGAGAAATTTATAGTTTCAACCTTTAGTTTAGAATTAATGTTATTGCTGAGCTTTGTGGTTACAAATTGCTATCTATTCCCAACATAACAACAGACAACCTTTATAAAAGCCATTTAATAAATACTGCCTTCAATATGAAAAAAGAGTTTATTGTGTGAGAGCTATTGACAAAGGGCAGGTAATAATCCATTGGAGAGAAGTAATAAAAGTAATAGAGGAAAAAAAGAACTTTACTTTTATTGATATATTCTATCCACATGCCATAATAATACTGTCAAAAATTTTCCATTGAGAAAATTTTTCACATTCCTGAAGAATTAGAGGTTGTCTATTCATTTTCTTCTATAAAATTACAGATCATTTAGATATTATTTCAACAGCAAGGAATTCCAGTTTCTGTGCTTATTCAGGAAATTTATAAATAGTCTTTGATATTTAATTTATGTATTTTATTTTGCAAATTAAAATGCTTTTAATAATGCCAAAGAATTTTGTCTTCAAAGTTTACAGTAATTTAAGCTAGATTTTTATAAGTATAGGAAATTAAGTTTCAGTATTATAAATTTGCATTCAATATGTCTGTCATGTTATATAATTCTCTAATTAATATATTTTCTTTTTTTATAGATAATCTTAACATCTTAGAATTCATGCCTAACATTTTTTTTTATTTATTTATTTGTTGGTTTTAGAAGACCTATAATACCTGGCAAAATAATTGTTGTATGAATATATGAAGTTATTTTTCCTGGCAACTGAATGCAAATATTGGAAAATTCTGTAATTTCATATGGGATACATGACGTTAATTTTTTTTAAATCAGTCTTTTGAATCAATATTTCACAACAGTAATGCCTGAGTTCAAAGATTAAGTGTGAGCCTCCTGCTTTGGAAACAATGAGCTCTCTGACTATGATTGTTCAATAGGCAGTTTATACCAGAGAGTTCTGAAATAAGAGTAAGTAAGCCCTTAATGGGAGGAGGAAAATATTACCCTCTCACCTTATGAAAGTGAAATTCAGGAGAGATTAAGTGATTTGCCAAAGAGGTAGCATGCAAGAACCATATTTCCAAAGATATGTAGTGAAAGAAGAGGCTAAACATTCAGTTTGGTGCCCTAGCATTTAAAGTAATGTTTCTTAAAATGTGTTTGTGGAAATATTTTGATATCCACTAGAAAGTAGTTTCTGGAGTACATCTGTTTAGAATCATTTATAAGAACTGAACAACTCAATTTAAGGTAACAAGCTAAAAGGGTATATATTGGTACATATAACTAATTTTAAAAAATCAGCACTTGTATTTTCTGTGGCAGTTTCACTGAAGAACTCAAATGATCTCACCAGAACTCAGTGTCTCTATTATCCTCCATGGTGGCTTCATTTTCATTTTTCATATTCTTACAAAGGAGCTTCCAACTGTGGCAGACATTTATCTGCCACTTTCAAGTCCATCATAAAGAATTGTCATTTCCAAGTTGCTCCAGCAGAAGCCCAAATATTAACTCTTATTGGATTCAACAGGGTCAAATTCTCATCTCTCAATAAAATAACTAGGCTAAAGGAACATGATACCTGAAACACATGCCCATTAATGGAGCTAAGTGCTAATTTAACATTACCTAGATTCATGGTTTTAAATTGTGGTAGGGATTGTTCCCCTAATCAAAATCAGAATTCTGTAATTGATGCAAGGTTAATATTATATGTTTGTAAAACCCAGATTCTATATCTCCCTTTTACAGCTATATTACCCTATTAAAATATTTAATAAGTCTTGTTAGAAATAAATATGCTTAAATTACTTAACTTAGCATTCCTCAAGTTTAATTGACCACCACACACAATGTTTTGTTTTGATTTTTTTTTCCTTTCTCTCTATGTCACATTTAATATCTGGTAGAACTAATTGTTCTGTAGAAAAACTTTCGGGAAATACTAGCATGTATCATTGATTTTGAGACTGAGTTTTTCCTTTGTTCTTAACAAAAGAGTACTGTTGCATTTTCCATTTGGTAATGTGATTGAAAGCATGTATTGTAATGATTGAACTGACAGAATTGTAAAATGTGGACTATAATAAGGAGGGACATGGAAGTTTGCCAAGATCTTTGACACATCCAAGGAAGTAATGAGTATATTAGATGATATAGAAATGCTGTCTAACTCTAAATTTATTCTAATGTTAATTCTGGATATTAGGCATGAGAGAATTAGGAGAGTATGAGGACTTTCAAAGGAAGAATTTTTAGAGAATAGTGCCATCTTTTAAAAAGTAAGGAAAGAGGTTATTAAAATTAATATAGGCTATGAATAAAGGAGATGAGAAGATAGGATTAACACTAAATAGAAAATAAATGTTTCTTTCAGGTGGAATTTAGAATTCATGGGGTCTTCTCCTTTATTTGATTGCTTTGTTTTGGTCTGTGTATGTGTGTGTGTGCTTGTGTGTGTGTTGAGAGAGACAAAGAGAGAAATAGAAAGAGAGAGAGACGAGGAGAGAGAGAACTTTAGCAAATTAGAATTAGAAATATTTCAGAAAACCCAAAAGTAAAAGTAGAGATGATACACAGAGTTTTTGAGTCAGTTCATGCATGGATATAGTAATTATACACATAAATCCAGGTAATAATTAAGTGTATTCTATCTCTAAAGGAGACTTTGAAGAAAGGAGTGAGGGGTAAGGGAGAGAAGACACCAGGTGTGCTGGTTTTAATCTGCTATGTATCCTATAAAAGACTGTTATTTTAATCCACTCTTGTGGGGGCAGAACTATTGTGGGTGGGATATTTTGATTAGATTATTTCCATGGAGATGTGACCCCACCAATTCAAGGTGGGTCTTAATTAGTTTACTGGAATCCTTAAGAGAGCTCAGGGAGAGAGAGCTCAGAACTGACACAAATCCAGATGCTTGGAGTTGCAGACTGAAGGATGTTTGGAGATGCTAAACTAAGAGATTAATCCTGGAGTTTGCCCCAGAGAAGCTAAGTGAGAACCTACAGATTAAAGAGAAAGCAACTGGAATAAGAAGCTGAAAGCTGGTACTGGGAGCATAGTACCAGTGGATGCCAGCCACATGCCTTCCCAGCTGACATAGGTGTTTCGGACATCATCAGCCTTTTTTTCAGTGAAGCTATCTTCTTGTTGATGCCTTAGTTTGGACACTTTTATGGCCTTAGAACTGTAAATTTGCTATCTAATAAATCACCATTGTAAATGCCAATCTATTTCTGGTATTTTGCATCCCAGCAGCTTTGAGAAAAAGGTGGCAATATCTGACTTAAGAATGCCTAGACTACTAAATTATTTTTTTAATATGATAATTTTCAGAGTGTTTACTTTCCAGGTAAATCTCTTCAATTGAAGGTTAGGTAGAAGCACATTTGAATTGATATTGAAACATGGAAATTTTATTTGGACTTACATTGAGGTTTAACAAAATACTGTTAGAACTATAACATGTTCACAAAATATAACTGCTCAGAATCTGTGGGGGGTGGGGGGGGGGAATATTGCTTTTGTTTTAACTTTGTCAGCACAGAAAGTATATAAAGCAGTTGATAATATTTGTTATCCTAGAAATATTAGTCATCATCAAAATAACTTTACCACAGTTTAAGTTTCACATAGAAGTACTGTTTGGCTTATCTGGAAGGCCCTGTCCCACATTAGGGGCAGAGTAATGAATTAATTTTAGTTAGAGTGTATTGAGAAACATTATCATGTCTACAGCAAAATGTAATTTCCAAAGTCATTTCATATTCAATAATAGTGGTTGGTAGCAGTTCTTCTCTTTCAGTAAAATTTCAATCTCCGCCTTAAGCTAAAAAAAAAATCACAATACAACTTCAGCATTTCTAAGCCATAGAACTGCTGCATGTAGAGTAAGTCAGTTTCTATTTCTAACAAAAATTCATGGAACACATAATGACTAAATCCATGAAAGCAAATGAAGTTCACCCTTGACCCTACTGGCCCAATAATGCATAAGAGATTCAAATATTTCCCATAAAGTACTTGATCATGAATAATGCAATTAATAACCAATAGGAGATACCTATAAATATTAGGAGATTTTAATAAAAATTGTTTCACTCAACTGTGGGGATGCACTGTTCTAAATTCCAAAGGGCAGGCTACAAGCTAAGAACTCTGATGAAGGTTTCAATGAATTCCCCAGGAGAAGCTGGTTGGCTAAAGTAGAGATGGAAATTCTCTCCTCTAACTGCTGAAATCATCACTTCTTGTAAAGCCTTTGACTGATTGGTTGAGATGTCTCTCAGTGTTGAAGGCAATCTCCTCAGTTGATTGTCAATGTAATCAGCCAGAGATGCAATCAGCTTAGTATAAGTGCATGAAATGTCCTCACAGTAACAATCAGATCAGTGCTTTTTTAACCAAACAACTGGACACCATCACCTGGCCAAATTGACACATGAACCTAACCATCACAAACATCTTATACTTTCACAAGCTTTGTGAATTTGTCTAAATTTGCCACTTTCTGTTCCATGCATATTTTCCCCACAAACAGTTGTAACACATCTTAGAAGATTCCATTTCAAGTTGAATTGAATAAGGGTTTTATCAATTTCTTTCAAAATATTCTCACCTCAAGAGAACCTAAGACAGTGGCTAGGAGAGACAGGGCATAAAAACAGCCCCATGAAAAATACTAGATAAAAGCCAGAAAGCAGCCCAGAAAGCCAGTTCCAGTGATGCACCAGCTGGACAAGGTCTGCTAAATCCACAGGGACCATGTACTTGGTGAAACTGGGAGTCTGCATTTTGAAATGAGTGAGTGAGCCTGCTGAATGTCTGGCAGCCATGCTTCAGTGTGCGGAAACCATGGGTTGGTGTTTGGAGGCAAACTAGTTCTTTTTTTAAAAACCCAAAAGCAGCTGCAGATACATCAGTGAGAACTGCACAGTGAAGCGTGGCAGGAATGGGCTGTGTGAAAGCTTCAATATCCAGTGTGGAAGTTAGCCTTTTGTGCACCCACTGCTAATTGTCTCAGAGCAAGGAAGACAGAGGTTAGACAAAAGGGGAAAAAAACCACACTCCTTTCAGCCATCTTCCTGGTGGGCTGGGAACACTCTTGCATGGTGCCAGAGCCACAGCCCAGAGCTGCACCAAAAAACCCAGTGTGACAGGAAGTGTTTCCAGCAACCCACATATGCCACAATATCAGGTGTGGACAATAGCCTTTCATGCACCCATAGCTAACTGTCCCGGAGCTGGGAAGGCAGAGCTGTGTGAAAAGGGGGAAATTAATATGCCCCATTCAGCCATCCTTACAGCAGGCTGAAATGCCCCTACACAGCCTGGTGGCCCAGAATTTCCCTTGAGGGATGATACATATTTGTGACAAAGCACAGCCTTCCCTCAGAAGAGGCCCTAGAAGGGCATGGCTTGGAAGAGGGACACACGTGGAAATCCCAGTGACCATATGCCAATACCAAGGACTTGTGGGTCAGTGGCAGAGACAATCTGTGGTGAGACCAAACTGAAGGTTTAGACTCTTGCAACACCCTTAAATCCCCAGGAACAACTGGGAGGTTTAATTATTAAAGCTGCCTTCCCTCTATAACTGCTCAGACACATGCCCCACATTCAGGGTGGACAGCACCAACAATCGGTGCACCAATTGTCCCACAAGAATCGACCCCCACACACCACAATGACAAAGTTGGGGAGAACTGACTTGAGGGGAATAGGTGACTCACAGATGCCATCTGCTGGTTAGTTAAAGTGTAGGCCACCACGCTGTAAATCTGACAAATTAGAGGTAAGTCTGTGAATAGTCCTACATATCCTAAAAGAACCCTATCAAGTAAAGCAAATACCAAGAGACCAAAAACAACAGAAAATTTTAAAGCATATGAAAAAACCAGATGATATGGAAAACCTAAACCCAAACACCCAAATCAAAAGATCAGAGGAGACACAGTAATTGGAGCAATTAATCATAGAACTAAAGACAAACAATGAAAGCATGGCACAGGATATAAAGGACATGAAGAAGACCCTAGAACAGCATAAAGAATAAATTGCAAGAGTGTATAAAAAAACAGATGATCTTATGGAAATAAAAGAAACTGTTGACCAAATTGAAAAGATTCTGTATACTCATAGTACAAGACTAGAGGAAGCTGAACAATGAATCAGTGACCTTGAGAAACACAGAATGGAAAATGAAAGAACAAAAGAAAGAATGAGGAAAAAATAAAAAAAAAAATCAAAATGGACCTCAGGGATATGATAGATAAAATAAAATGTCCAAATATAAGACTCATTCGTGTCCCAGAAGGGGAAGAGAAGGGTAAAAGTCTAGAAAGAGCATTCAAAGAAATTTTGGGGGAAAACTTCCCAAACCTTCTACACAATTTAAATACACAAAGCATAAATGCCCAGCAAACTCCAAATAGAATAAATCCAAATAAACCCACTCCAAGACATATTCTGATCAGACACAAATACAGAAGATAAGGATCAAGTTCTGAAAGCAGCAAGAGAAAAGCAATTCACCACATACAAAGGAAACAACATAAGACTAACTAGTGACTACTCAGTGGCCACCATGGAGGTGAGAAGGCAGTGGCATGACATATTTAAAATTCTGACAGAGAAAAATTTCTAAGAGTACTTTATCCAGCAAAGCTCTCTTTCAAATTTGAGGGAAAGCTTAAATTTTTCACAGACAAACAAATGCTGAGAGATTTTGCTAATAAAAGACCTGCCCTACTTCAAAACCTGAAGGGAGCCCTACTGACAGAGAAACAAAGAAAGAAGAGAGACATATAGAGAAAGATTCAGTACTAAAGAGATTTAATATTGGTTTATTAAAGGACAATAAGAAAGAGAGGGGAAAAATATATCTGGCAAACATAAACCAAAGGAAAGAATGGCTGATTCAAGAAATGCCTTCACAGTAATAGCATTGAATGTATACAGATTAAACACCCCCATTAAAAGACACAGATTGGCAGAATGGATCAAAAAATATGAACCATCAATATGTTGCATGCAAGAGACTCATTGTAGACACAGGGACACAAAAAATGGAAACTGAAAGGATGGAAAAAATATTTCATGCAAGCTACAGCCAAAACAAAGCAGGAGTAGCAATATTAATCTCAGATAAAATAGACTTTAAATGCAAGGATGTTATGAGAGACAAAAAAGGCCACTACTTACTAATGAAATGGACAATTCAACAACAAGAAATAACAATCATAAATGTTTATGCACCTAACTACGGTGTCACCAAATACCTGAGACAAACACTGGCAAAACTAAAGGAAGCAATGGATGTCTCCACAATAATTGTGGGAGACTTCAACACATCCTTCTCTCCTATAGATAGATCAACCAGACAGAAGACCAATAAGGAAATTGAAAGCCTAAACAATCTGATAAATGAATTTGATTTAACAGACGTACATAGAACATCCCAAATCACCAGGATACACATTCTTCTCTAGTGATCACAGAACTTTCTCCAGAATAGACCATATGCTGGGACATAAAACAAGCCTCAATAAATTTAAAAAAATTGAAATTATTCAAAGCACATTCTCTGTACACAATGGAATACAATTAGATGTCAATAAACCATAAGAGACTTAGAAAATTCACAAACACCTGGAGGTTAAAAATGAGGGGGAGATGAAAACATTCCTGGGTAATCAAAAGCAGAGGGACGGCATCACCAGCAGATCAGTCCTATAAGAAATGCTAAAGGGAATTGTGCAGGCTGAAAGGAAGGAACACTAAACAATTGACTGAAACCACATGAAGAAATAAAGATTTCCAGTAAAGATCACATGATAAATATCAATACCAATACTATTGTATTTTTGATTTGTAACTCCACTATTCACTTCTTACAGGATCTAAAATACATCAAGTGTAATGATAAATCAGCGGTTTTGGACTCAATGTAAGATAAGTAATTTTTGACAAGAACTACATAATGGTGGGGGAATGGAGGTGTATAGGAACATAGTTTATGTGTCCTACTGAAGTTAAGTTGGTATCAAAGAAAACAAGATTGTTATAGATTTAGGATGTTAAATTTGAGCCCCACAGTAAACACAAAGAAAGTATCAGAGAATATGATCATAGAGATGAGTATGGGTTATGAGAAGTGGGGGAAGGGGCAATGGGATGTTAATAAGAAATGGGTGTAGGGTTTCTGTTTGGGGTGAAGGGAAATTTCTAGTAATGGGTGGTGGGAAGGTGATAGCATTGCAACATTGTGAATGTGATTAATCCCACTAATGGAATGTTTAGGGGGGGCTGGAATGGGAGGATTTATGCTCTATGTGTTTCCACAATTGAAAAAAAAAAAAAGAGAGTCTGGATAGATAGTGACAATTAAAGGCCAAAGATGATTCTGGATGGGATCTGGGAATGGAGGAGAAAAGGCTCAAAAGGATACAATTGGGACATAAGAAAAAAATGAAATAGAGACTAAGCTTTATGTCAATGTTAAATTTCTTGAACTTCTTAACTACAGTTTAGATGACTGCATAAATGAATATTCTTGTTCGTAGGAAATGTATATGTGAATTATATTATTTGTTCAAGGATGTGTGCAACCTGTTCTCATATGTTCAGGAGACAAAGCAATAGATGATGGATGACAGGGATGGAAAGAAAGAAATGGTAAAGTGACAGAATGTTAGAATTGGTGGATCTGGGTATCAGTGGAGGGGGTTTGGGGTGTGCTGGAGTTCTGTGTATGGGGTTTCTATTGTTTTTGCAACTGCCCTGCAAGTTTGAATTTATTTGAAAGTAAAAATTAAAAAAAAAATTCTCACCTGTAGTTATTTTAAGTTGCCTATTCATAGGGGCTAATTCTTCTATCAATTCAAACTTGGCATTCATTCCTCAAATAAAAAAACAACACAGCAGTGTTAGTAACAGCTGTCAACTCATCAAGTGTAAAGACAAACCACTTGAAGTCATTTGCCTTTTTTTTTTTTTTTTTTTTGCTTTTTTTTTTTTTTAATTGAGTATTGATGTTCCTCCTACGGTCCTCAGTTCTTCAAGCAAGTGTTTTTGCTGAAAAGCTAACAGGGTTAAACAAATTTATTTTCTCTGGACATGTTTCTTCAGCTACAGCAATCAAATACAATTTAATTAACTCTCCATTGGTTGACAACTTTCCTTGCTTGGTAAAAATATATGATTCACTCAAACTGACTTTGATTTTAGCTTCATTTTCATTTTAAAAGTTTTTGATAAGAATTTCTGAAGTGATGTAATATTCCTTTTAAAATTTTCTAATTTTTCTAACTTGCTTTCCTGTGATTTATAAATAATGTGTTGAGTGCCTGATAATATCAATGCATACAGCATAGCTATAGTGTTCAGTGTCATTGCATAATAAACACAATAATTTGCCATTCAATTTAATAATAGAAAAATCCACACTGCTTAAAAGTTTGACACTTGAAGTCTACTTATCTCTCCATTTTCTCACTTTGACATAATGGGTATACACTGGCAATAAAAATAAAATAAAACATTGTGTAACAGTGATAACATTGGCACTTGAAATGTTATCAAGTTTAACTGCATCACTGCATTTTTTCTCTATCTCAGTTACTCAACTCTGCCATTGTAGGATTAAAACTGCCATAGAAATCTTATAAACAAATGACCATGGCTGTGCTCCAATGAAACCCTATAAGCACTGAAATTTGAATTTCCTACTTTTATGTGCCACAATATATTCTTCTTTTTTTGCAACCATTTAAAAATGGAAAGAAGTTATTAGCTCATTTGCCATACAAACAGGTGGCCAACCAGTTTTGGCCCATGGGCCATAGTTCACTGACTCTTCTTCTACACTATGTATGCAACATGTTTTAATATAAACAAGTTATCAAACTGTAGGTATTTCCTCATATATTTTCAAAAAATGCTTTTTGTAGAAACAAATTGGTAATTGAGTCAGAAGGAATACCACATATGTTAGTAAATGTAAATACAAATCATGAGCACCCAAGGACAAGAAAGACATGAACTATTTCAAAATCAATAAACTAATGTAATAACACCTTAACTTAAAGCCTAAAACTTGAAATCTTGATAGTAAAAGTAAAAATAGCAAACAAAAATTTTACTGATTTTTGAGGCACAAATATTATTTCATGCCGTAAGATGTTTCCCAAGAAATATTGATGAGACAATATTTGATCTGTTGTTACTTAAGTTAATCATTGTTCATTGTTTCTATAGACATAGATAATTTTTCATTCATTTTACAATCAGCAAGTTTTCCTTCTTGAAAATTAACTTGCCTATTTTTCACTCTTTAGGCCCTATTTATTATGCCTTGTAAATTTGTATTAAATCCTCATAATAAACCATTTCTGGTTAATGAAATGGAGAGAAACAAGGTCCCTATCCCCACCACTCACTAAGTGGCCCTAATCAATCACTTATGTTTTTTATGGTCAGTTTTCTTAACTGTTATATTTGGTGTGATTCCCTAAGCACAGAACTTTGAATGCAAGTGATTTATTAAGGCAGTATTACTAGGAGAAGCAATAGGAAATGGGATAACCAAGGAAAGGGGATATGGTGGATTGCATTATTTACCCCAGTTTAGATTTGTTCTTTGTCTTAATCCATGTTACTGTGGGAGTTGACCCATTGTAAACAGGATCTCTTGAAGATGATATTTTAGTTAAGGTGTGGCCCACCTGAATAAGGATGGACCTTAATTTGGATTACTGTAGTCCTTTATAAGCAGAGGGAATTCAGACACAGAGAGAAAGCCATGGGGGGGCGGGCAAGAAAGGGAAGTCAGCAAAACCTGGAAGAGAAAGAAGAGGACATCACCATGTGAGAGAAAAGCAAAAAATCCTAAGGACTGCCAGCCAGCCAGAACCCTACTGACCATGGGCAGAAGCAGGTTTCTAGCCTCTGAAACCATGAGAAAATAAATTCCCTTGGGTAAGCTATCCCATTGCTTGGTGTTTATTATAGTAGCCTGGTAAACTAAGGCAGGGTAAGAAGCCACGTAAGTGTGTATTTTGAGGCAAAGACCCAACAAGTCCAGGATTTATGTGGGTGAAATTGTCTGCTACAGCTGTAAAATAGGGGTATAAGAGCCTAAATTTTGTTTACTCTGTATCAGGTACTACCCAAAGCACTTTAGTTTATTTTCTGTAGGGTAATATTTACACACAGTACCAACTTAATAAATGTTACCTAATATTACTGTATTTATTGGCCATACTAATTTAACATGCTGTGTGTACATGTAAGTTTCACATGTAACTTTATCATTTGAATATGTTTATTATCAATCCATTATTTCATTCTGTGTTGTGTCTGGAATTAGATAACACTCCCAATATTAGTATAATTAAACTGGGATGATCTCTGTGACAATGGCCATCAAGTTCCTTGTAATTTAAGATGAGGAAAAATAAACAGATAGTCTGTGTATCCCTTACAGAATTATCCCTGAATAAAATTGGCTTTTCCATCTCATTGTGCTATTTGTCACTATTTTGCATTTTTTTCAAAAACACTGCTGGGAAAAACCAGTTTGAGAATTATAGCTGCAAGAAATTCTTGTCATCTGGCAAATAGTACATTATTAACTTATCAATAGGAAATATACATATACATATAAAATTTTATATTTACAAACATATAAAAATTTAGTTTATAAAATGTTTTATATATAAAAATGTTTTCTCGTCATAAAATTGTGACATTAAATAATGAGCCAGCAACTCCAACATATTTTGCCCAAGATACTTGCTGTAACGTGAGTTTTAAATTTGCATTTCTATTAAATTCATCTTATTATTTCATCTTATTATTTATCAATGTAATTATCTCTATCTGATTTTTGGAAGTTAGTAATTGTACATATTTTGTTTGAAAATTTAAAGCATGCTTGTAAATTCTTAATTCATATTAATATACTCCTGTCTTTGAGGATCTATGTCTTGTCAAAATATTTTCAATTTCAAACATCAATAATATGCAGTGTCCCTATCTCTTTCTGTAGAGTGTGAAATCCTTAAAGTTATTATTGTTTGTAATGAAATTTGAAATCTCTCCTACAAATTGAAATAAGAAAAGAAATTCAGGTCATTTTAAAGTTTGTACCATTTAATGCTATCTTCACATGTTTTATATGTGTCAATATGAGTCAGAGTTTGAAGAGTAGGAATTAAAACTGGTCTGAGAGTTAACTAAATAAGTATCTAGAATTGTTTGGGCATATTAATTGTTGACCTTATGATACTTTTGAAGTGTATATACTTAGGTAACTACTTATATATTAAAACAAGCATGTGGACAGGCTATCAAGCTCAGCTCAAGGGAAAACTAAGACTAGAAAAGCTTGGAGAAAATGTTAAAATAGTAAACTGAAAATGATAGATATAAAACAAGAGGAATGTCCCTTCTGAACAAGAGTAAACAGAAGCCAGAGGTCAAAAATACTGAAAAGCACTCAGAGCATGAGCCATAGAGAGTGTACCTCAGAGAAGTTGATGCAAAACCTATCACAGATACATCAACTTCTGCACAATTTCTGATGTTGGAAGTAAAATGAAGAGTTCCTGTATATTGCAAGTATTTTCCAAGTAAACTTAGAAGGACATTTTCCTGTTGAAACTAGAATTTCTCAGGGTATAATTTTAAATACGCTTTAAAGCCTTGGGCATCCAGGGTCATACTTTCCTAAGACCCTGGATACAAAGGTGAAAATGTGCCAAAGGAAATATCTCTTTCAAAGTATTTTATATATGTATTTAAAATATAAAGTGATTGACACATAGTTGTTCAGAAAATGTTCATTACCTTCTTTAATCTTATATGGATTACTTCTAATTCAGCCAATTTTAAGAGCCCCTTTTTGATGGTGACAATCTAATAACTGAAAAAACTGGTGATTTTTAGCAAGATTAAGTATACATAGGTCTTCTATTAACTTCAAAAATTATGAACAAAATAATGGTTGAATATTTGTTTTATAACTATATAATTAGGACATATAAAGTTTAAAGTACTTAATTTTGCCCAAGCATGGAAAGCAATGCTGACTTATTATTTGCCTTGCTGTAAAGGAGTTCTCCTTATAGTCTCAGATTGAGACCAGGGTGAAATGGAAAAACATGGAAGGAATAGGCCACTGTTTTGTCTAGTTTTTGTTTCTGTTTTTGCTCATGTTTCTTGTTTAAGGCTGGTATTTGGATAACATAGTAAAGGAAGAATGTGGTATAAACCACTGAAAGATGTTCTTATACAGGGATATTCCCAAGCAAATTTCCATTATACATGTTACTGAGATAATGAACCTAAGAGACAATAGCAAAACTGTCTTCAAAGAAAAGTATTTGACAGATAAGATTCCCCTTTTCTGTGCACACTTAGGAATATGAATCAAGTCTGAGTCAGATAAGAGCAAGTTTCTCACTCATCTCTCTTCTCTTCTTTATCCATTACTTTGGACTTCAATGTGAGAGTAGACATATGTTATTACACTCTATTTTTTTCAAGTACAGAAAACAGAGTTGTCCAGTAATTCCAAAACCAAACATTATTTTCCCATGAAGATTGTATCTCAAACATTTCCAAATATTGCAAAAAATAAAAACCAAAATCCACCTATTTTCCCTTTCTGTTACAGCAATCAGAAGAACAGCTTATCTTTAGAGAATTCATTTATTTACAAAATAAAGTACTTTAGTTACTTTAGTTAGTCCTCTGAAACAACTAGCCTATAGCCAGGGACAACTAGTAAATAGTCTGGAACAACTATTGAGGGACATCTGTGACTGGATAAACATTGTAAATCAATCTGGAATGGGTGGAACTTCTGACATCACAGCATAAGAACTAAATGGAAATATCCTCATATAGACTGTGGTACTAAATGCATAATTATGTGATTGTACATGGAATCATTGTTTACTTAGAATGGATAGTATGGTGTGTGAATAAAATTGTTTAAAAAATAAACAGATGGATACAACTTCTAGAGAAAATGTGTAAAGAGGGATGTAATTATTCATTGTTGGTAGGGAAGTAGAGTGGGTCCAGTGTGGTAGTTCCACAGGAAACTAATTATGGGGTTGCCATGTGGTTCTGCAGCCCTGTTATTGGGTATATACTTGGAAAAACTGAGAGCAGGGACAAGAACAGACAGTTACACTGGTGTTTATGGTGGCCATATTCATGATTCACAATGGATGGAGGTGACCTAAGGGTACATTGACTGATAGATGGATGGTGAACTGTGTTGTACACATACAATGTAATAGTGAGCAGTGGCAAGAAGAAATGAAGTTGTGAGGTATGAGGTATGCAACAAGGTGGATGTACCTTGAGGACAGTATGTTGAATGAAATAAGCCAAAATTGAAAAGTCAAACATTATAACACCTCACTAATATGGACTAACTATAGTATGAAAACTCTGAGAATTGAACATGAGAGAATAGTTTATTAGGGGAAGGCTTATGGGAAAGGTTCCTATATTGTAAGCGCCTACAGCAATCACATCTATTCTTGAGTTGGAATGATTATTTCTATATTCTGTGATGATGAGTTATTTATGTTAACCTGGTTGGTCCCTGGAAATTTAGGTATCTGTGTGATACCTGAGACTTAAAGCCAGAGTTTGGTAGCTATGAATATCAGCATTATCCCATACAGCAAGTGTTAAAGAAGCTGAAAAAGAGATGACTTTAATTAGAGGTATGAACAAAATGGACTTCGTTAGAACTAAGGTAAACCAGACAAAAAGTAAAATGATGATAATGACTGTGTTTTAAAATTTCTACTTCCATGTGAGACCAAAGAAAGGGATGTTTATTTGGTAGAAAATCTATATTTTCTGTAGCATGCTGTATAATGTAACTTGTTTGGTCAGTTTACTGAAACACCATAATTGCATGGAACCTTGAATAAGGGGGAGAGCTGGTTGGTTTGTACAGGTTAGCACAAAACCCTGATACATCCTAGAGTAATTTGGGCAGAGATTAAAAAGTATTTGCAAAGCCTCCTTGAGGGACTGGGGAGGAATTGGAAATATTAAACTTCCCCACATGGGAAATTCCTGATATTCTCACAAGCATTGGGGACTATCATTATAGTAGGCCAATCCCTCAATTTTGTAACTTGCTCTTGTGAATCTTGTTACTGCAAAGAAGAGGCTAAGCCTACTTATAATTGTGCCTAAGAGTCACCCCCAGAGAACATCTTCTGTTGCTCTGATGTGGCCTCTTTCTCTAAGTCAACACTGCAGGTAAAGTCACTGCCCTACCCCCTACATGGAACATGACTCCCAGGCATGTGGCTCTCCCTGGCAACATGGCACATGACTCCTGGGGATCAGCCTGGACCTGGCATCATATAATTGAGAGAGTCTTCTTGACTAAAAGGGGGGAGAGAAATGAAACAAAATAAAGCTTCAGTGACTGAGGGATTACAAATGGATTCAAGAGGTCATTCTGGAGGTTATTCCTAATCATTATATAGATATCTCTTTTTAATTTTTAGTGTGCTAGAATAGCTAGAAGGAAATATCCAAAATGGTTAAACTGCAATCCAGTATCCAGTACCCTTGATTCTTGAAGATGATCTTATAACTACATAGTTTATACAAGATGGCTGTGTTATTGTGAAAACTTTATGGCTCACACTCCATTTACCCAGTGTATGGACAGATGAGTAGAAAAAAGGGGGACAAAAAGTAAAAGAACAATAGAGGGGGAGCAGTATGAGATACTTTGGGTGTTCTTTTTCACTTTTATTTGTAATTTTATTCTTATATTTATTTTTATTTCTTGGAGTAATGAAAATGTTCAAAATTTTATTATTGTGATGAATGCACAACTATATAATGATACTGTGAAAAACTGCACACTTTGCATGATTTTATGGTGTGTGAATATATCTCAGTAAAATGAGCCATATAGATATATTACAAGTGCTGTCTTAGTGCATCTATTACAAAGATGTTGAAAAAAGGAAGAAAACTATGCTGTTTTACTTTCTAGTTTGCTTAAGCAAATATCATTTGATGAGTTGGCTTGAACAGTATATTCACTCAATGTATTAAAGGTAAAAGAAAGCCCAAATCAAGGGATCATCAAGTTAATGCTCAATGCTTTCTACCTGAAGATCGTGGCATTCTGAGGCTGGCTGCCAGTTATTCTTAGTTCCTCTGTCACATGCTCACCAGGCAAGATGCATGGTGGCACCTCCTATTCTGTTCCTTCTTGTCCAGGTTCTGTCTCAGCATTTTGCTTCCTGTGGCTTTCTCTCTCTCTCTCTGAATTTTATTCCACTTATAGAAGACTCCATTAATAAGACTAAGGCACATCCTGATTGAGGTGGGCTACAGCTTTTTAACTGAAGCATAATCAAAAGATCATACTTACAGTGGGTTCATATCCATAGAAATGGATTGAAATTAAGAAAATGTTTTTCCGGAGTACACACAGATTCAAACCACCACATATGCTTTTAAGAATAAATCAACATAATTATCTTTAAAAGCAATGCAGGCTGATATACAAACATATGCATATGCATTATTTTAAATGAGTACAATTAGATTTTATTGACTGATTTATTATTGCGACTATTAGGTAATAACCAATATAATGATTGGTATCTATTAACTCCTAAATTTTCCTGACCTGTGGAAACTAGCAAATATATCTGCTAGATATTTCCATTAATTTTCTCCATGTGAATTTCAGTGCAGTAGATTTCTAAAGTGGCATAAAGTGAGCTAGCTTTCAGCCTTTTCTTTGTAAGCATTGTCTATGTTAAACATAAATGTATAATTTCATAATTATATAACTATATGACTTTTTTTATAAAGCCATTAGATATTGAGCACAATAATGTTTATAATCTATTAACTAAAACTGGCTGTATGCAGAATTTAAATTGACAATATGACATTATAAAAAGACATTCTTTAATTTTTCTCAAAGCTAAAGATACTTAATATTTTTTTTTACTACTTGAATGACATATAGGTATATTTCCTTAACAGAGGAGTTTCTTATCATCACAGCAAAATGCCAGAATTATATCTATTAGTTGTTATAGTAATAGCATTCATTTGAACAGTACTTTATCATTTTCAAAGAGCACATCCCTATATTATGCCATATGTTCTTTAAAACAACTCTGTAAGGAGTCAGACTTTTCATGTTCTCTTTATATAAATCACAAAATAACAGTTCAAAGAATATTTACACCATGGCTACAGAAACTTTGTAGTGCACCTGATCTTGAATCCATGACATTTAACACTAAATCCAGTATTCTTGACAATAAATTACATGGAAATATCAAGTTATGAAAAATGCAAAATCAAGTCAACAAATATCAAATCACACTGTTTTTAAATGACACAAATTGTGTGGATAAAATGGGCATATTTAACAGCTATCATTTAAATGTTTATAAACATCTGGTATTTCAAATGATATAGTGCCAAATCAGGCCAGATCTTTGGAAAAGAAAACTTTCAGAGCAATAAAAACAATCCACATAGTTAGATCCCAAATGCCATTTGCCTATTTAGTTTGCTGTGTGTTACATGGGAAACACCATATCTTTGTTTCAAACACCACAGTTCCAAAAGAGAATTCACTAATCATTTAGTCTATCTTTTGGAAAATCTATATTTATCCTAGTGATCCCTAGACTACTCAATATTCGTACTGAGCTTACATTGCAAATGGGTGCAAATGCCTTTCATGTTAGTGGCAAGGTCTATGGGAAACAGGGATAAGTTCAGGAAAAATGAATATTCAGATGCTGACAAAAAATCCTGCTCCTTCTCTATCCTTCCATATCTACCTAATATATTTATTTTTGGAGGAATATCAGCCTATTTTACACTTGATTGCCTTACCTTTTTTTCCTGCATACCCATGGAACACTTATCACTTCTTGAAAACATGTTACAGATATATATTTATTTCCATTTGTATCTTTCCCTTTATAATTAAACCATGATAAAAGCAGGGATTGTGACTTGTTTTGTTATTATCCACACCTAGAAGACTAACTTACATGTGTCAGCTGATACTGATACATGTCCTTGCAGAATCACATTCTCTTAATGCTACCACACCACTGGAATTCACATTCCATGGTACCAAAGACTGCTTAATAAAAAATGGGAATTTTAGATTCCTGACTTGGTCAAATGAATGTTCTTCCTGGCTGTGCCAGTTTAGATGTATTATGTCTCCCAAAAAACCATGTTCTTTGATGCAGTCTTGTGTGGGCAGATGTATTTAGCCTTGATTAGGTTAGAATCTTTGGATTAAGTTGTTCCCATGGAGATGTGACCCACCCAGCTGTAGGTGATAACTCTGATTAAATTATTTCCATGGAGGAGTGGCCCCACCCATTCAGTGTGCATCTTGATTTAATCACTGGAGTCCTTTAAAAATGCTAGCACACCCCTCTTTCTCTAAGCCCACTTGACAAGTGAACTCACTACCCTATCCCCCTAAGTGGGATGTGACTCCCAGGGGTGTGAATTGACCTGGAAATGCAGGAAATGATTGCTGGAGATGAGCCTGGACACAGCACTGTGGGATTGAGAGGATTTTCTTGAAGAGGGGGAAGAGAGATGAAGCAAAGTTGGGTTCCAGTGCCTGAGACATTTCAAATGGAGTCAAGAGTTCACTCTGGATGGTATTCCTATGGCTATATATAATCACCCTTTAGTCTTTAGTGTGTTGGAATGGCTAGATGGAAATATCTAAAGCTGTCAAACTGCAACACAGTGACCTTGATTCTTTTAGACAATTGTGTAACTATATAGACTACATAGTGTGACTGTGTGACTGTGCAAACCTTCTGGCTCACACTTCATTTATCCAGTATATGGACAGATGAGTGGAAAAAATGGGACAAAAACTAGATTAAGAATAGGGTGGGATGGAGGGGGTGGAAAGACTTAGGTGTTCTTTTTTGCTTTTATTTTTAATTTGGAGTAAGGAAAAGGTTCAAAAATTGAATCTGGTGTTGAACGCACAACTGTATGATAGTGTTGTGAACAACTGATTATACACTGTGGATGACTGTAGGGTGCATGAATATTTCTTAATTGAACTGCATCTAAAGAAAGTAAATGAGCAATGGGGGAGGAGGGGAATGGGATGTTTTGGATATTCTTTTTAATTTTAATTTTAATTTTATTTTTGGAAGTAATAAAAATGTTCAGTTTGTGGTGATGAATGTACAACTATATGACGACACTGTGAACAACTGATTGTACACTTTGAATGGTTGTATGTTATATGATTATATCTCGGTAAAATTGCATAAAATAAATGCTGGCACAGAACCAGATGCTAGCTGGCTTAGCTCAGAGATTCTTGGAGTCGTGGACCCCTGATGTGCTGCAGCTTAAAGAGACATTTTGAAGAGAACCATTGAAATAGACTTTTGCTATTCCAGAGGAGAAACTAAAAGAATACACCCAGAGAGAAATATCCTGGAGGAAAGCCATTTTGAAATGCAACCTAGGAGCACACAGACACCAGTCACATGCCTTCCCAGCTAACGGAGGTTTTGTAGACACCATCAATGTTCTTCAGTGAAGGTACCCTACTGTTGATGCCTTAATTTGGACATTTTCATAGCTTTCAAACTGTAAACTTTGTAACCAAATAAACCCCCTTTATAAAAGCCAATCCATTTCTGGTATTTTGCATAACTGCAGCATTAGCAAACTAGAACACTGGCTGTTGTCCTTTGCTCTGCAGAAAGTGGTCTATCAATGTTATTTTTTGACATTCAAATGAATTTATTGAACCAATGTTACTTTAAGAGGCTTGGTGAGAATGGAAACACTGCATGTGAATTGTTCTGCTGACTCCAAGCAAGTAAAATTTCTCATGTAATGTGAGTTTTATATAATGAAGATGTCAATAATTAAAAGTGTTCAACACTATTAGATGCCCAACTGGTGACAGCCACTGGCAGTGCCTTTGTTTTTCCCATTTAAATATTATTTTAAACATAAGTTTCCCTTGTGAATTGAGACTATTTAATAACTCATACCCAACAACTGGAAAATACCCACTTTCCCTAGAAAGACAGACGTTATTCAATTTGCTCAAACTTTCCTATCTTTTCTCCCTCTATTTTCCTGCTTCTGTCATGTGACTTGAATACAAACTTGTCATGTAGTCCAGGGCTTCTTTTACTTAGCATTGAATATCTCTTATTTGGATGTCTGCTTTTGTCCCTTCACTAGGTTAGTTTCTCTGCTCTCTTGTTATTCTCTTCCCTCCACTATCTGATATTTTCTTTGTTTTAAACTATTTTTTTTTTCCGTCTTGGCCACCATTTGCTCTTTTAATCCTCAAAGAATCAAAATAATTCCTTTTACTTTGGTTATTCTATCATATTTCCTAATTGATGTCATATTTTAGAAAAAAATACTATTTATATTCTTTTCATGAAACCTAGAAATTTGTTGTAATAAAAATTCAAAGAAGTGTATCTCAGTATGTATTTATATATGCATTGATTTCTGAATTGCTTTAGAAGAGGAAACAGATTTTTCTTTTTTTTATCTCCAAATGAGTCAAGTAATATGTATTGTAAATCCTTGGAAGTAGTTTAATTATTGATTTATTGAACAAAATCTTTTAAAAATGAATTACTTAAATCACTCCACTGAACTTGTATTGAATAGCATACAGTAACCTTCAGCCAATAAGATGATATTATAGCTGCTGATATCTACACAAAATTTTTGGAGTAAATTATTTTAGTATCTTCATTTATCAATTCAAGTATTGGCTAAAATGAAGGTTCAGTATATGTATTTCATTGATTTGTTTGTTGAAAATATTGACAAATTGAAGAGTTATTTAGACTAGTATTTGTTACAGAATTTGCTAGAGAAATTAAATTCTATATCAGAGCTTCCAATAAGAAACTGAATTTGAGAGAATATTAACATTATATGATAATATCTCTTGTATATTATAATACAATGAAAATGATGTATTATTAGAATTGACATTTTCAGTAAAACATTTAATTCAAATATTTAAAGGCTTTAACTGAATATGTAGCTTATTTGAAATTTGGAAAAGGCATTTAATATTTAGCTGAGAACTCAAATATTTACATATATTTAGATTATGTTGCTAAAACACATTGTTAATTATGTGAAAGAGCATTATTTAGATTTTTCAATTATTACAGCATTTTTGCCACTAGCATTTTTTAGCAAATAAAATTTAGCATTTCTTTTACTTTCAAATCTCAAACTACATTCCTTAAGCTTAACTTCAACAAATGTGGTATTTGAATAAGCTTTTGACTTTGTCTTGCTGACAGCTCATTAGTATGGCACTCTGCAACCACAAAAGCCCTATAAATTCCAATCAAGACCAGATGTTTACATAAATATTTTTGAATTTTAATATGCTGTGATTAGGACAAATGTTAAATGCTTTTCTTGAACCAAAATCAGACTCAAAACTTCATTGCAAATAGAATTACATTAGTACTATTAGAGCTTTTACCTAATGACCCAAAATATAGTGTGATTGCTTGATATGTATGCAGTTTTACAGGAAAATTTCCCCCCTCAGGTGGGTGGAAATGCCCTTATTAAGGCTTACACTTGAAGATTCAAAAAGCAGTGGGCTGAGACTGGCAAATCTGATATCTAATATCTTTCTCCAATAGTTTTCTGAGTCATTAAATGACCTTGCAGTCATTGGACAGCTTTCAATAATAAACAATTTGCAAAATGTAGTTCTTTCCATATATATTTAGGGAGGCAAATATCATTGTTATTCACTCATTTCAAGTTGATCCAAATGAAGTGGGTCCATGGTCAACCTGTGCCTGTCCATACAGTATTACTATTAGCATTACAGTTCTTAAGGTGAGTTTGGTAGAGTTCTAAGAATTTCATATGTATTAACTGAATCCTCCTTTACAATAACCTGCTGATTTAAGTAATCTGCCAAAGTTCATAGTGCTTGAAAGTGACAAGGCTGGAATATTATATCAGGGAGTCTGTTTCCAAGAATTTTTCCTTAGTCACTGCTTTAACTTAAGTTTTAAAGATATAGAAAGAGTAAAGTAGCTACAAACTAACTAGAATCTTCTAATCATAGTATTGGTACTTGTTAGAGTACCATATGACTTCATATGGAAGTCAGACTTGTCATCTTGAACAAAATGGCTTGGTCTCTCAGTAACAAGAATATTTTGATGGTTTTAAACCAACTTAATATCTGCGGGAAAGTTGTAGTTGCTTCAGTTTAAACATTATTATGGATATTCTAAAGCACTCCAGAAATATTTTATATTACTAATTAACTACTGAATTAAAATCACTCTAAATATCCTTTGCCTAGAAGAAAGTTTGAAAACAAAACTTCTGGTGTTCTACATGTTTATCTCACACTACTTTCTCATAAATATTCTCAAAATTGGATACAAATAAACTGGAAATTTCACTTGTCTCTTCAAGTTTGCATTACATGTAATTATATGTGTTCAACCATCAAGGGCATTTGAATTAAATATATCATAATTGTCAATCATATTTTTCTAGATAGGATTTGACTGATTTATATCTCCAGCAATACAACACCTCTCTAAATACCCATTGCCAGCACAAGGATTTTTCTTTAAAATATTGACAACTTTACAGGTGAAATTATATTTCTGTATTTTAATTAGTATATATTTGATTAATAGTCATACTGAGCATTTGCTACATATTTGGAGACATTTGTATATCTTATATTATGAAATTTTCTTTCCTTTCCTCATTTTTATTAATATAGTGATTTACTTGGTTTCTAAATACTTCTTTTGTATTTAGAAATGCTAAAGACCTGTTTATTATGTATATTATTGACTGATAGTTCAATTATATCCTACTAATATCTCCTTCTCAGATATAAATTTGTACAGCTGATTTATATATCCAAAGTCAAGCTCTTCACCAATATCTATGAAAGTTTGAATCTCCAAGCTGGATATGCATAAGAATTGCTATGAAGTTTAAAATACAAAGTATCTATTCCATATTGGGGCTCAATGTTCTCTGTATTTTTAACTCTCACAGAAGAGTCTTATATTCAGTCAGAGTAGAGAACACTACCAATCTAGAAGGCTAACAACATCTGGTGCTGTTTGGGTTTGTTTTTAATACTTAAAATCTTGATGACTTTCTTGAGAATAGTCAATCAAAAATTGGCCACCCCTCATTCCCAATAGAAGCTTTTGCTAAAATTCAAAAGTAGTAACAATTTAAGATACTAAATACAGCATTTAGCACACTGGCTGAAAATGAATTTTAAAAGAAATTTGGAAAACAGATAAAATTGGCAAATTATGTGTTGCAAATTAAATTGTTGCAAATCATCCTAGAGTGTTCAAAGATTATAAATTCTTGAGGTAAGAACTGAGAACTTTTGTAACAATTTTGCCAGTGGAAAATTGACTTAAACTTTAACTGGTGTCTTTATGCTGCTTCCAGTCCACTGGCTAGTGTCCTTTCCTTTCAATCTGAAGAAGTCCCTTTGGCATATCTTCAAGGGCAGATCTAATGGGGACAAACTCCTTCAGCCTTTGTTTATCTGGGGAATTCTTAACCTCTCACTCATTTTTGAAAGACAATGTATCTAAAATTCATGGTTGGCAGTTGTTTTCTGCCTCCATGGTTTCTAATGAAAAATGAGTACTTAATATTATTGTAGCTCCTCTGTACATAAGACATTGATTTTGTTTTGCAGCTTTCAGAACTCTGTCCTTGTCCTTGGCATTTGACAGTTTGACTACAATGTGTGTGGGTGTGGTGCTCTTCAACTCTATCCTATATGGTGTTCATGGGATTCTTGAAAGTGTATATTCCTTTCTTTTATTAAATTTGGGAAGTATTCTGCCATTATTTTGAATATTCCTTCCGCCTTTTATAAATGTTCTTCTTCTAGAACTCCCTCAATCCATATACTGGTAGGATTGATTATGCCCCAGTCTCTTGGGCTCTTTTCACTTTTCTTCATTCTTTTCTTTCTGCTCGCAAGATTAAATCATTTCTGTTGGCTCATCTTTGAGTTCATTGATTCTTTCTTCTGCCAGCTCTAATCTGTGGAACCCTCTAGGGTATTTGTTATTTCAGGTATTGTGGTTTTCAATTACAGTATTTGTTTGGCTCTTTTTAAAATTTTTATTTATTGAGATTCTCATATTGTACATTAGTCATTTTTCTTATTTCCTTTCATTCTTTCTCTGGGTTTTACTTTATCCCTTTCAGCAGACCAATGATCATTTTAAAAAATTGTGTCTGGTATGTCCAAAACCTAGTCTTCTTCCATGATGGTTTTGAAAGTTTTACCTTGTTCCTTTGGCTGGTCTATCATTTCTTGTTTCTTTCTTTGCCTATTAATCTCTTATTGCATACTGTACATTTTAAAATTTTAATGTGTTAACACAGGGATTTAGTCCCTGAGCTGTCTATTCTGTAAGTAAAGTATATAGCTAGTGACATAATACAGATTTCCTTGAGTACCAGGAACTAACAAAAACAAACAAACCAATTCCAAAAACACCTTTCACAGTCTTTGCATATTGGTTCTATGCTGGCTGGTGCTCTTCTTCAGAGTTCAGCCCTCTTACCAAGAAAATCAAGCCAATGGAAAAGTTTAGGTTCCTCCCTATCATTTCTGAGCCTGAACTCATGCCCATAGGAAATTCCCCATTTATAGGAATTTGAATGCCCCCTCTACTGCCTAGGGGATGGAAACCACCATCTTTGTCAACTAGAACACTGGACAAAACTTTAATCTACAACTTCAAGTTTTGTGGCTTTCTGGTAAATAAGTAATTTCGTGGTATTCAATATGCATTGCTCACAGGGTCTTTCATGCCTCTATACTTTTCTTTTAGTTCTCCTTAATGTTTTAATGCTGTTTCCAGAATATTTTGTTCTACCACCACACCTACCCTGCCATTTTATGCAATTTTGTTTTTCCATTTCTGAAAGTTGCAGTCAAAATGAGATTTTAGTATAAAAAATAATATATAAGTAGGGTGATTAAAGATATTTTAGCCTAATGCAAAACAGAATCCACTGCAGTACATTTTCAGAAACAAACACTTATATATGGGTGCTCCACCTTTACTAATTAACATACTTGATAATGGGAGAAATTGAAAAGGTTTTCTTTTCTACTCCCAATACCTCTGAATCTTCTGTTTTAAGTGCATTGCCCTGATAGACCATTATCTCAATCTTAGAATGGATAGATATTTTCAAACATTTCACTAGATTCTTAATATTTTTGACAGACTCATGAGTCAGTATATGCAAAATATTTATTTAACACTTTGAAATTCATAATTTAATCCCTTTTTCTAATAAAGTTATTGAATACCAAATAATTTATGCTAGCTCTAAAAAATAGTATTTGTCATATTCCTTTGTTTGCAGCTGGTTAATTAAAGTCATGACCACTGGAGTTTATAGAGTTTTCCTTTAATATTTGGGTGACATAAAAGGTATTAAATTTAAGGAAGTTTAATATCACCCATTAAGTTAGTCAGCCTGTAAAGTTTTTTTTCCCACATCAGAGTGGTTGAATATATTTGAAGCCTCTAAATCTGCAACCTAAATGCAATTTGGTGAATTCTAATTAAATTGAAATCTAATGATCATGTTACAAATTTAAGGGCTATGACTGATGCTAAGTCCTACCATTTAAGCCAAACTAAACATTAGGAAATAAGAGATGTGTACCAAGTAATTATACAACACTTTACTTGACTTGATAATGCCCAGCAAAATAAAATAAACATGTGTCCATGGTGTATTAATGATTCATTTAGTATGCTAATTACTCAGTGTGCAGTTAAGTTTCCAGTAGCAATCATTATTCTGGTAGAAAAGGGAATATCTTTGTATAAGCACTGGAGCAGTAAGTTGATGTTTCATATATTTCTAGAGGAAAATAAGTAAAATAAGAATTTTTGCTTTCTCTGGGATTAACATAATTACTCCTTCCCATTATGCTGTTCTTATTCTTTATTCTTAGTGACTCACATTATTCATTAGCTTAGTCAAAAGCTAAACTAATAACATTGCTTTCTTCTCTGAAGAGTCTTTTAGGGAACTCAATAAGAGCATTCTAAGTCCAATAAAAAGAAGCAAATTAAAGCATTCATTTGCCCTCAAGATCCTCTCTCCTGATGCCTTTTTAATAATATTTCTCTAATAGCTAAATAAAGTCCATGATGTTTGTTTCATGTCAGGTGTCTAACATGTAAAATACTCCTTAACCACAGGTAATAATGCAAATCTATACATATACTGGGCAACAATTTAAAAAAAAAAAGCATATTCCTGTGTCAGGTATTTTGGATACAAGTTAAAGATCAATTGTAATATGAAGTAGCTTTTATATATGTGAGTCTACTGTTTTTGGAAATAAAAATATGCCTTTTTATATTACTCTAGAATGTAATTTTTATATATTGGGTTTCTTTGAATGACAGTTAATGATAGAAATCAGTATATTTTAATATTATTTTTGAATGCTTGTTTGATCATGTCTTAGCAATGCAATACTTTTAATTATAACTTTCTCTGGATCTATTTATTTAATAATTCTGAGTACCTACTTGATAGTGTCATTGATAAACACATTCTTAACATTTCATTTGCCATATTCTCATTTCATATTTTAAGTTGATTTTTCCACATAAAATGATGTAAAATGATAAGTCAGGATTATTTAAAACAACACCTCTTATAGCCATGACTTCCTGGTTAATTGCTTGGAAATTTAAAGATGAGCACTGTTGCTTTTCTCATAACTTAAGCTTGTCAATTAAACTTTAGTTTGTATGTCTCACTTAGACATATGTTCAGATTGAATAAAATTCTCACAAGAAAACCAATATAATGAATAGGTAAATCTCAGAGGTTTGGGACTCACCTTTGCCATGACTTAGATGTGTCTTTGGATACTTTCTTATCAGGGTATAAAAATGAGATGAGTAATTATAACTATATTATATCACAGATCACTTTCTGGATCATGATGGTTAATAATGAAGAAGAATCTTAGCACAAGGTCAACTTTCAAAAATATCATTCCTTTTTCTAAAGCATTTTGTACCAACCTGTCTGAAAATAGGTAAAAGATAAGGATTTGTTTATTACATGCAATGAATAAAATGTTCTGCCTATATTTGCAACTACCTTCTCCTTCCATCTAATTACAGTGAAAGAGTATCATCAGTCTTACTTTCAAGGCCAGCTTCTCCATTTGCAACTTTGCTCCCATCTCTATGCTTTCACAAGGTCATCACCACTCACTCACACATTGCTGGCTGGCTGGAAATTTCAGCAAGTGCCAATGTAGTAGTTGAGGTAGAAATTCTTCTTCTGACCTCTGAAACCTTCAGCTTTGGATTTTGAGGTCTCCAAATGATTGGATGAGATTACCCACATTGATGAGAGCAATCTCCTTTGTTGATTGTAGATTGAATCAACTGACTGCTAATTAAAAAAAAATCTATGACATACCTTCATAATAACAAGTAGGCCAATATTTTACCTAACAACTGGGCACTATCAATTTGACACATAAAATTAACCGTCACACCTACCCTTCATTATCCCTCTTTCACAGTTCCCTGGATATGGTATATGTGCCAGTTTGAATGTATTAAGGCCCCCAAAACACCATTATCTTTGATGCTATCTTTTGTGGGCAGACATATTAGTGGTGATTAGATTGTAATTCTTTGATTGTTTCCATGGAGATGCAACCCATCCAACTGTAGGTGATAACTTTGATTAGATAATTTCCATGGAGGTGTATCCCTGCCCATTCAGCACTATACAAGCACTATATGAGCTCAGACAGAAGAAGCAAGCTTGCTACAGCTGAGAGGGACACTTTGAAGAACACAAAGGTGCTGAGAGAGGAGCTGCAGCTTGCAGAGACATTTCAAAGGCAGCCTTTGAAAAGCTGATTTTCACTCCAGAGAAGCTAAGAGAGGACAAACACCCCAAGAGCAACTAAGAGTGACATTTTTGAAGAGCTGCAGCCTAGAGAGGAACATCCTTGGTACCATCACCTGGCCAAGTTGACACATGAACCTAACCATCACAGTATACAAAGATATTTTGTTACCTTTCATAATAAAGCATGCCCTCCCTTTTCTTCACATATCTTTCCAACAACCAACATTACTTTGCCCCAAATTGAAGTCAAAATTCTACAAGTTCAGTCTGCCCAAGTTGTATTAACCACCTCATTTTCATCAATTCTTTTTTCTATTAAAATCTGAATTAATCCCTCTTCTACTTAAACTATGCACACTCTTTCCCATTAGTTTTATGGATACCACTCATCCCAGCATTCCCTCCTATTTTACTGACTAATATTTTCATCCTATTTGCTCATTATTTTCTTTTTACCAAATAGCAAGAGATAGGGATTTTAAAGCTCAATACAAGCATTATATATATATATATATATATATATATATATATATATATATATATATATATATATATATATTTTCTTTTCCTATATCTCTCCTTAGGTGAGTTTAAATTCTCTGATTTCAGACATTGTTTGATGCTACTGTCTTTAAGTGCCACATCAGTGGTGGTTTGAAGCTGCCTGTCCTCCAGAAAAACATGTTGTTAAACCTAATCCATTCCTGTGGGTGTAATCCCATTGTAAGTAGAACCTTTTAATGAGGTTACTTAGTTAATGCATGGCACACTTCAATCAGGAAAAGTCTTACTTCTATTACTGGAGTCTTTTATAAATGGAATCAATTCAGACATTAGAAAGAAAAAGCCACAGGAAGAAAGAAGCTGAAACAGAATCTAGAAGAAAAGAAAGAGACCAGGGGATGTTACCAGGTGCTTTACGATGTCACATGGGAGCCAAGGATCACCAGCAGCCAGTCTTCAGGAAAAAAAATCACCTTGATGATACTTTGATTTGGTCTCAAAGCTGTAACCTAATAAATTCCCATTGTTTAAGCCAACCCATTTCATGGTATTTGTTTAGCATAGCCTAAGGGACTAAAACAGCATCTCTATCCCAAATCTCCTCTTTTATTATTATATTTACCATGCTATTGATCTGTTCTGAAATCAGCAATATATCTCAAACTTAACATTTCTTAAATTGAAATCTGAACAATCCAACACAGCCTACAGTCTATCCATCATGGCACATCTTTGAAATGTCCTGTCCATCCACCAGGCTACTAAAATCAGATCTATCAGGCATCCCTGATTACTCTCATTTCCTTATTCTCTGCACATCAAAATCATTAGGTAGTCTTTGACTCCTCCAAAACATATCTGATATCTGCTCTATTTTCTCCATCCTCCTTGGTAAATCATAGTCCATTTCAAATTCATTGTATGTCAAGATTACTAAATAGTCTCTTAATAGATCCCTCTTTTACCACTCTTTACCTCCTTTAAACCATTCTGCATAAGGCAAAAATGATCTTTAAAAACAGCATTCACTACTTAAAATCTAGGTTTGAATTCCTATTTGGATTTTATTTCCTTCACATTGACTGTAATTCACTGCTATTTTCACCACTTATTTTCTCCAATCTCCCTAAACCCACAATGCATCCATTATTCCAGCCTTCTTTCAGTTATTAAAAAATTGTTGTTTCCTAAATCCTGTGTTTTCCCTACCATTTGTTTTTATTTCCCATATTATCACCCATGTGAGTGAAATATTCATACCATCCACAAAGCTATTTTTTCAGGCCAGAAATCTGGGAGTTATTCTTAAAACCTTCCTGATAATTCTCTCCAGAGTCTATTACATCACAAAGTCTTGTTGATTCATTTCCAAAATATATTTCAAGTTGTTCCATCTCCTTGCCTCCATGGCTACATTCTCATCCAGAACACCTTGCATGAATATCTGTCCTACTAGAGATGACAATTTCTGCCTGACACTCTATCTATGTGTGGACTAGAAGGCAGCAACACACTGAAAAAGCTGGCACTTCTTTTTTATAAACATTGGTAGTTGGAGAATGGACACATAACCTTGGCTTTCCCAATATCATGTTCCTGAACAAAAATTTGAACTTTGAGTGTGAAATATAAAATAGAAATAGCTTAGATTATATCCTGCTGGAGGTTGCTGCAATGATACCTTTTGTCTGGAGACAGTGCTCCCAAGTTAATCATGATTGTGTCTTGTGTTTAGTCACAGATCTCGTTATTCCACCAGTGACAGTGTCTTTCAATGGCAGATAAAACAAAAGTTTTCAGGATTACATCTTCAACTCTGCTACTGGCTGCATAGCCTCTCTTGGTATCTGAAAGTTTTTTCAGCCTATTCTCTAACTTCCCAATCAATTTAACGAACTATTTAATATCTTTCTTATCAATTTCATTAAATTAACCAGAATAAATTTTTATTTTTTTGCTGCCAAGAATGCTGCATGGTATAATCTCTCATTGATCTTCCTGTTTCCTCCATTTCACTCCCTTCCCAAGTTACCTCTTTAAAGTATTTTTAAGTATCTATATTTAAGATATTAGATCGAGACACTCCTTCAATGATTTCTTATTGCATTTGAAATAAAATCCATATTTCTTGTAATGATGAATAGGCTCCATGTCACCTGCTCCTTATTACATTCCCAATCTCATGAGAAAGCACCCTACATTTAAGTGTTAATAGATTAAACTCACCAACACAAAGGTATAGTTTGGCAAAATGGATAAAAAGCATTAATCATCTATTTGCTATTTAGAAAAAATTCATTGTGTTTAAAGGTAAACATAGGCTGAAACTGAAAGGATGAAAAAATATTCCATGTAAAATGTATCCAAATGAGAACTGGAGTAGCTATACTAATATAAAACAAAACAGATGTTAGTTAAAAGCTCTCATAAGAAACAAATAAGGGGCATAATATATGACAGTCAACCCATCAAGAAGATATAACAATTATGAAAATATATGCACCTAACACAGAACCCCAATATATATGAAATGAAAAATTAACAGAATTGAAGGGAAAAATAGACAATTCTACAATAACTGTTGGGGACTTCAACACAGCACTTTCAATAATGGGTAGAACATCTAGTCAGTTGATTAACATGGAAATGGAAGTTTTGAACATTATAAACCAACTAGACCTAACAGATACTTATAGAACACTCCACCCAACAACAGCACAATACACAATTCTTATCAAGTGTACAAAGATCATTCTTCAAGATAGATCACATGCTAGATCACTGAGGAAGTCTCAGTTAAACTCCATTCATATTTTTCAGAACTGTTTTAATATTTTCTCATATGTTTTTGTTGTGTTGTTGCCGACAATGGGATTTTCTCTTCTTATATGTTTGGATTGTAGCTTGTATATGAAAGGTATTAGTGTCTGTATGTTGCTTTGTATTGTTACCTTATTGAATTATTTTATTTGAGTCAGTTTTATCATTCAGACCCTTGGGGTGTTTCATATGCTATTCTAGCATTTATAAATATAGATAGTTTTATTTCTTTTCCAATTTAGTTTGTTTTCTTTTGTCTCTTCTTCTCTTGTCTAATTGTATTGGATGATGCATTCAATAAAATGTTATAGTGGAGGTAATAGATACACTTATCGCCATCCTTAGTAGGAATGCCTTTTGTATTTCCCATTGAGTCACATTTTAGGCCAACCTCAATGTGTCATTAGGAGTGAAGAACAATCCATCCCTTCATGTTGTATTGGGTGTTTGTATTAGGAAAGTGTGTTAATTTTATTGAAGGTCATTTTTGCAACTATGGAAAAATTCATATATTTTCTTCTATGATCTATTAATTAAGTCAATTATTTGGATCAATTTATTTAGAATGTCTGTCTTTCTTTTCATAAATTAAATAGGCCTCTTTTCTTCCCTTGATCAGATATATGTGTCAATTTCACATTTTCTCTATAAATAAAGGTGTGCATAGACCTTCATTTTCTATGCTACACAAAATTTTATGTGACATTTGGAATTTTTGGTGTTTGGAGGTTTGCAGAATTCCCCTGAGATCCATGTGATTATAGTAATACTTTTCTCAGGTAATTCTTATTATCTGTTGTCATTTCTTTTATAACTAGACTGCTTAAACTTTTAACATCTACTGAAGTCAATTTTGGTTAACAACTCTTCATCAGAAATTACCTAGTTTTCTTTTTATTATTTTGTTTAAGTTTTTAAATTATCTGCACATATTTGGGCAAAATATGATATTTTTCTGTCTCATTTTTTAATCATTTCTTTTTTTATTAACTTTATCAGAAAAATAAAAAAAATCCAAATAAAACATAGCAAAGTAATTAGAAAAACAAATATTCTGAAATTATTGTTTCTAATATTCTCCTATCATACCAGAAGAAAATTAATGATCCATAGTTATTCATGAGCCTTCCCATATCATTAAGATTACCCACAATATCTTATCTGTCCTTATTATATTATTGTTGCCCCTTCAGTAGCTGCCATCTCTAGGTCCCCTATATTGTACAATATAATACACCTATTTTACATTTTTCACAGAATTCACATTAGTGGTAACATGCAATGTCTCTCCTTTTGTAAATCATTTCTTATTATGTGTAACTCTGCTTTTTCCTTTTATTGTTGATTTGGTTAAATGCTTTTTATCTATTTGGTTAAGTTTTCAAGGAATGATACATTTTATTTTCAATACTATACATTTCCCATGTTAGTAATTTCTAATTTTGTCTTTATTAAGCCTCCTTTTATGTTATATTCTGTCTTTTTATATTTTAGTATTTTTATTGGAAATTTATTTTATTTTTTACTTTTATTAATAAAAATATTTGTTTATGAATTTTCTACTTGTCACAACTTTAAATATATCATGCAAATTCTTACCTGTACTCTTTCATTTTGATTATTTTTTAATTTATGTTCTATTTTGTTCACTCTTTTTCTAACAGTTATTTAACAGAAGTTTTTATTTTTATAGGAGGGGCCTTTTACTTGTTTTTGTTTTGTAATTAATTTCTAGTTTTTGTTTGATTTCAGTGTGATCAAAAAGTATGGGAAAGATCTTTTAAAATTAAAGAAAAATATATGGATGTACTCTCTCCATGTATGCTGAACAGTTACAGGTAATGCAAATATGATATATTGCTAATTGCCATTTGGGAAAAATGCATTTGTGTACTTTATCACTCTAAATTTTGCTGTGCTTAAGTTTTCAATTTTTCATTTGAATTTCTTTTTTGTGTGTGCGGGTGGCAGCAAAAATCTTTATTGTGAGATGTGGCTGATAGAAGTAGAAATAAGAAACAACACAAACCACTTAGCTTTAAAATTCAAGCACTGATGTCCTTAACAGTCCAATTGCCTAAATGGGATTAAAAAAAAAAAAAAAAAAACAGGAGAGAAAGTGTTAACTATCATTTGCATTGATGAATTAGTCGATATCTCTCTGCATAGACAACCACCAAGTTTCCTCTGCCACTGATACCCTGATGTTTCTTGGAGAGACATAAAGAATAGAGCATGTGGATTGTTGCTTCAGAAGCAACACAATGATGGTTTATGGGTCAGGCTATTATACTTTCTGGGGAGGTAGAATATTACTGATAGGCTCCATATTCTCTTGGTCCAAAATATATCTTTTGGATTGAACTATTACTCCTGGATATTTCCATGATCCCCATGTTTTCATCTGTCTTTTGTGAGGTGGCAATGTGCTTATCAGGGTTGCATGTTTATTTGGGATGAACATAAAGCTTTTAATAAGTTTAAAGGCAAATGAGTTTATTTCTAACAAATTCCCATGCAAGGTAGTTCCAGGCAATCAGTTAAACACATTGCAATATTTTGAAACACAAATCCCAACATTTTTTTCCAGTTTTGAAAAAGATAGGCTTTTCTCTATCATGATATTTAGATATTTGTGCAGGTAAGGGGATGAATACTTGCATTTAAGAAGCAAGGCAGGGTGAACAAGGTAAGTAAAATTACTCTAATTAAAAACATCTAATTTTGGATCATTGTGTATAATTTATTGTCTTATTATAATGATTATGAATACTATCAAGGCTTCCCTTGAATGAAAATTCTATAACTACCCTTGCATATATCCTAAACTCCCCATATCTTATCTATCTATCTATCCATCAATCATCTATTCATTGGTCTATTGGTAGCAAATTATTTTTAAATAAAAGTTAGGACTATATAAAAGAAAAACTTGAGCAACAATTTGTTTATCAATTTAGAAAACTTAGTTTGTAAGTTTTATTTTCCAAATATGATGTAATATTTAATTTCAGAATTTCAAAGAACAATATCACTTTACCAAGAAAGGACTGGCTATAAAGACACAGAGCTTAGATACATGACACACTTGGAAGATAAAGAATAATATTATACAGTTATAAAATATTTGGTCATTTATATGTAGCTATAAGTCAATGTTCTTTTAATTGTGTTTCCCCTTCAACAGTCATTCTTTATGTAAACTGCACATTGTCTTGTATTGCTTACCATACAATCTCTAAGATTCTTAAAGAAACTAGGGTTTGATTATTTGGTATTTTTAGATATTCTAATTTTTATACCTACCAGCACAAAATAATCAGAAGCCATGATGTCATAGGGGTGACTTTGAAAAGATGTGAATTCTCTGACTTTATGTATGTACAAATGTATGTGTAGATAAATAGATAGCTATACATAGAGTTGATTAGATTTGCGACAACCCTATCACTAAAGAGACCTCATTTAAAGACCATGACAGAAAATCATATTTGAAACAAAAATGTTTTCATACAACCCATTGTTTTTATTATTCTTTGGTGAGTTTAACTTATTTTCCTTTTTATAATATTTTGAACATTTGGATACGGAGAACTCTTCCCTTTATAATGTAAAACATAAATATGCTGAAGTGTACATATGTGCTAAATGCATGGATTAATAAATCAACCATTTATAACTTAGTGCTTGTGGTTGCTCAGCATTTGTATGGTTATGACCAGTTGCCTGAGATATATGCTAAATTAATCATTTTTATAATTTCTTATATGATTACATATGTTCCCAAACCAGGATTTGTGAAATGGAAAATATTGTTAATTTGGCATAAAATGTTTTTTGAAAACCTGATAAAAAAACAAAATGTAGTTAGTTATTTTAAAACATAACTTTAACATCTATTAGAAAATCACCCACATATTTTTAAATTCAGTTTTATTGAGTTATATTCATATACCATACAATCATCCATGGTGTACAATCAACTGTTCACAGTACCATCTTATAGTTGTGCATTCATCACCCCAATCTATTTTCAACATTTTCCTTATACCAGAATGAATCAGAAAAAGAATAAAAAATAAAAATACAAAAGAACACCCAAATCATCCCCCATCCTACCCTATTTTTCATTTAGCTTTGTCCCCATTTTTCTACTCATTCATCCATACACTGGATAAAGGGAGTGCGATCCACAAGGTTTTCACAATCACACTGTCACCCCTTGTAATCTACATTGTTATACAATTGTCTTTCAGAGTCAAGGCTACTGGATTGGAGCTTGGTAGTTTCAGGCATTTACTTCTAGCTTTCCAATACATTAAAACCTAAAAATTGTTATCTATATAGTGCATAAGAATGTCCACCAGAGTGACCTCTCGACTCCATTTGAAATCTCTCAGTCGCTGAAGCTTTATTTCATATCCCCTTTGGTCAAGAATATGTTCTCAATCCCATGATTCCAGGTCTAGATTCATCCCCAGAAGTCATATCCTGGGTTGCCAGGGAGATTTACACCCCTAGGAGTCAGGTCCCACTTAGGGGGGAGGGCAGTGAGTTCACCTGCTGAGGTGGCTGAGCTAGAGAGGGGGCCACATCTGAGCCACAAAGAGGCACCCAGGGGGAGACAATTGGGCACAATTATAAGCATGTTTAACATCTCCTTTGCAGTAACAAGATTCATAGGGGCAAGGCACAAGACCAAGGGCTCAGCATGTCAAGCTGTCAGTCCCCAGTGTTTGTGAGAACATCAGCAACAAGCCAGGTGTGGAAGTCCAACACCTCCGCATTCTCCCCCAGCTCTTCAGAGGGAACCCAAATGTATATTTTTATTCCCCACCCAAATTACTTTGGGACATGTTGCTATTTCACTCTAACATATACAGACCTATCATATGTCACTTCCTTTTCAAATTTCCATGTAATTGTGTTTGAACAAACTGACTGTAAAAGTTATTTTGCTTAGAAAATATAGATCCTACAACAAATAAGCATTTCTTCCCTTGGTCTCACATGGAATATTCCAGAGACCAATCAGATTATACACCAAGGGATCAACATCTCAGAGTTTGGAGAGAGCCATTACAATTCAGGTATAGATTTGACTGCTGTAAGACCTTACAATCTAAGGACCATTACAATAATCATTTCCCTGTTAGGCTGTGTTCTAAGATTCAATTCTGAATTTATACATTGTAGTTAGTAAATATCAGTAAGGCATTATAGTGTTTGCCTTTGTTTCTGGTGTTTTCCACTCAAAATGCTGTCTACAGGATCCATTCACTTCCTTGGGTGTCTCACAACTTCATTCCTTCTCATTCTTGCTCAATACTCCATTGCATGCATACACCAGAGTTCACCATTATGTTCCTCAGTTAGTTTACCCTTAGGGCCACCTCCATCCACTGCAAATCATGGATACTGCCCCCAAAAACACCAGTGTGCAAATGTCCATTCATGTCTCTGCTCTCAGATCTTCCAAGTACATACCCCATAATGAGGTTGCAGGACATTATGGCCCACACATACTTAGCTTCTTGTGGAACCACCACTGTGACCTCCAGAAAGGCTAAACCATTCTGCCTCCTCAACAGTAAATAGGTACATCCCTCTCTCCATGATTTCCCCAGCACTTTTACAGCTATTTATTTTTTCCTACATTTTTTAGAGATATATTCACATAACATGCCATTATCCACAGTGTACAGTCATTTGTTCATAGTATCATCATATAGTTGTACATTAATCACCATAGTCAGCACTTGAACATATTGTTTATTATGAAAAAGGTTTTTTTGGGAGGGGGGAATAATAAAAAAGATAATAATAAAAGAATAATAAAGTGTCATACAATACATTAGTAAGGACAGAAAACACCACCACTACCAAGAATCCCATAGCCATCCCTTATATCCCCCTCTCATACACATTTAACTTTGGTATATTGTCTTTGTTACATTTAATGGAAGCATATTGCAATGTTACTGTTGACCATAGATTCCAGGTTGCTTTGATTATGTTTTTTTTTCCCAAATTCCATCCATTTTTCAACACTTCGCATAGCTGACATTCATTTGTTCTCCCACATGTGAGAACATTTTTATATTTCTACATTTAGCAACAGTCATTGGCCACTCCAGATTTGCCAAGTGATACTCTCCCAGTCTTCATCATGTATCTTTACCTCTGGTGTCATACATTCCCTTATCCCACTTCTTCTAGCCTTACTCACAGGCATCTTTTTTCAGTGTATTTATAATATTGTGCTACCATCACACAATATTATGCTCTCTATTACTGGATCTATACAGTCAATCCTGCTGAACATTCTGTAGTCCTTCAGCATCAAATGCCTGATCTCTACTCTCTTTCTATCTCCTGATAGCCTGTGTTACCAGCTTTTAAATCTCAAAATTTGCTCATTAATATTAGTCCATATTAGTTTGTCAATATAATATTTGTCCTTTTGTTTCTGGCTAACTCACTCAACATAATGTCCTCAAGGTTCATCCGTGTTATTATGTGTTCCATGACTTTGTTCTGTTTACAGCTGCATAATATTCCATCATGTGTATATACCAAAGTTTGTTTATCCACTCATCCATTGATAGACATTTGAACTGTTTCCATCTCTTGGCAATCATGAATAATACTACAATAAACATCAATTTAGAAATGTCTGTTTGTGTTTTAACTTTCAGTTCCTTTGAGTATATACCTAGCAATGGAATAGCTGGGTCATATGGCAGATCTATACTTATCTTCCTAGGGAACACCCACACTTGTCTTCCAGGGTGGTTGCACCATTCTACATTCCCAGAAGCAATGGAAAAGTGTGCCTCTTTCTCCACACCTCTCCAGCACTTGTAATTTTCTCTCTTTTTTTGGGTAATGGCCATTCTGGTAGATGTGAGATGATATCACATTGTGGTTTTGATTTGCATTTCCTAATAGCCAGTGAAGTTAAGCATTTTTTAATATGTTTTTGAGCCATTTTTATTTCCTCTTCAGAAACATGTCTGTCCATGTCTTTTGCCCATTTTTAAATTGGCTGTTTGTCTTTCTGTTGTTGAATTGTAGGATTGATTTATATATTTGGGATAGTAAACCCTTATCTGATACGTAGTTTCCAAATATAGTCTCCCACTGTGTAGGCTGCCATTTTTTCTGTTTTAACAAAGTCCTTTGATGTACAAAAGCATTTGATTTTGAAGAGATCCCATTTGTCTATTTGTTCTTTGGTTGCTCGTGCTTTGGGTGTAAGGTCTAGGAAACCATCTCCTATCACAAGATATTTAAGAAATTGCCCTTTGTTTTCTTCTAAGAGTCTTATGGTTTTAGTGCTTATGTTTAGGTCTTTGATTCACTTGGAGTTATTTTGTATAAGGTGTGAGGTAGGAGACACCTTTCATTCTTTGGAAATGGATATCCAGTTCTCCAAACACCATTTATTGAAGAGGCTGCTCTGTCCCAGTTGCTTTGGCTTGATCGCATTATCAAAGACCAATTGTCCATACATGCAAGAGTCTATTTCTGAACACTCAGTTGTTTCCATCTCTCTCCTTATGCCAGTACAGTGCTGTTTTGAGAAATGTAGCTCTGTGATATGCTTCAAAGTCAGGTAGTGTGAGACTTCCCACTTTGTTCCTCTTTCTCAAGATATTTTTGGCTATTCAGGGCACCTTGCCCTTCCAAACAAATTTGGTTATTGGTTTTTCTATTTCTGCAAAGTAAGTTGTTGGGATTTTAAATTGGTATTGCATTGAATCTATAAATCAGTTTAGGTAGAGTTTACGTCTTAATTATATTTAGTCTTCCAATCCATGAACATGGTATGTTCTTCCATTTTTTTAGGTCCTGTTCAATTTCTTTTAGCCGTTTCTTGTAGTTTTCTTTGTATAGGTCTTTTGTGGCTTTCATTAAGTTTATTCCTAAACAATTGATTATTTTGTTTGCTATTGTAAATGGATTTTTTTTATTTCTTCCTCTTGTTGCACATTACTTGTGTATAAGAACAGTTGATTTTATAGCTTGCTCCTTTGCTGTATTCATTGATTAGCTCTAATTACTTTGCTGTAGATTTTTCTGATTTTCTACATATAGAATAATGTCATCAGCAAACAGTGAAAGTTTTACTTCTTCCTCTCCAATTTGGATGTCTTTTATTTCTTTTTCTTGCCTAATTGCCCTAGCCAGAACTTCCAACACAATGTTGAATAACAATGGTGACAGTGGGCATCCCTGTCTTGTTCCTCATCTTAGAGGGAAAGCTTGCAATCTCTTCTCATTGAGTGTGATGTTAGCTGTAGATTTTTTTATATATTGCCTTTATCATATTGAGAAAATTCCCTTCCATTCCTATTCTTTGAAGTGTTTTCATCAAGAAAGGGTGTTGAATTTTGTCAAATGTCTTTTCTGCATCAATCAAGATGATCTTGTGGTTCTTTTGCTTTGACTGATTGATATGGTATATTACATTAATTGATTTTCTTGTGTTGAACCAGCCTTTCATACCTGGAATAAACTGCACCTGGCCTTGGTGTATAATTATTTTAATGTGCTTCTGGTTTCTATTTGTGAGTATTTTGTTGAGGAATTTTGCATCTATATTCATTAAAGAGATTGATCTGTAATTTTCTTTTTGTAGTATCTTTCTCTGATTTTGGTATTAGGGTGATGTTGGCTTCAATTTTTTGAAGAATTTGATCGGGATTAGTATTAATTCTTTCATGAAAGCTTGGTAGAATTCACAAGTGAAGTCATCTGGTCCTGGGCTTTTCTACTTTGGGAGATTTTTGATGACTGACTCAATCTCTTTACTTGTGATTGGTTTGTTGAGGTTGTCTATTTCTTCTCAGGTCAATGTTGTTTGTTTATGCTTTCCTAAGAATTTGTCCATTTCATTTAAGTTGTCCAGTCTATTAGCATATAGTTGCTCATACTATCTTCTCATTATTTCCTATATTTCTGCAGGATCAGTAGTTATGTTTCCTTTCCCATTTCTGATTGTATTTATTTGCATCTTTTCTCTCTCTCTCTCTCCTCTCTCTCTCTCTCTCTATCTCATTAGCCTACTAGGGGTCCATCATTTTGTTGATTTTCTCCAAGAACCAGCTTCTGGTTTTGTTGATTCTCTCTCATGTTTTCCTGTTCTCAGTTTCATTTCTTTCTGCTCTAATCTTTGTTATTTCTTTCCTTCTGTTTGCATTGGGGTTTATTTGCTGCTCTTTCTCTAGTTCCTCCAGGTGGACAGTTAATTCCTCATTTTTTTCCTCTCTCTTCTTTTATAGTTTAGGCATTCAGGACAATAAATTTCCCTCTTAGCATGGCCTTGCTGCATCCCATAAATTTTGATATGCTCTGTTTTCATTTTCATTTGCCTCAAGGTATTTATTAATTTCTCTTGTAATTTCTCTTGTAATTTATTCCTTTACCCACTGGTTTTCTAAGAGTATGTAGTTTAGTTTCCATATATTTGGAAATTTTACAATCTTTTGCCTGTTATTTATTTCCAACTTCATTCCTTTATGATCCCAGAAAGTGTTTTTTATAATATCAATATTTTTCAACTTATTGAGACTTGCTTTGAGACCCAACATGTGGCCTATCCTAGAGAATGTTTTGTAAGCACTTTGTTTTGCTGCTGTGGGGTGTAGTGTTTCATAAATATCTGTCAAGTCTAGTTCACTTATCATACAATTCAGCATCTCTGTTTCCTTATTGATCCTCTGTCTAGCTGTTCTGTCATTGATGACAGAGGTGTGTTGAAGTCTCCAAATATTGTTTTGGAGTTATCTACTTCTCCTTTCAGTATTCTCAGTGTTTATCTTATGAATTTGGGGGCATTCTGGCCTGGTGCATATATATTTATGATTGCTATGTTTTCTTGATGCATTGACACTTTTATTAATATATAGTGTCCTTCTTTGTCCCTTTTAGATGTTTTACCTTTGAAGTCTAATTTGCCTGGTATTAATAAAGCTACTCCCACTTTTTTCTGGTTGCTGTTTGCATGAAATATCTTTTTCCAACCTTTCACTTTCAGCCAAATTTTGTCTTTGTGTCTAAGGTGGGATTCTTGTAGACAGCATACAGATGGGTCCTGTTTTTTAATCCATTCTGCCAGTCTGTATCTTTTTATTGGGGAGTTTAATCCATTAACATTTAATGTTATTAGTGTAAGGGCAGTACTTTCTTCTATCATTTTGTCTTTTGAATTTTATATGTCATGTCTTATTTTTTCCTCTCTCTTTTTACCCTTTCTCATAGTCTTCATTTCTATACTCTTCTCCAAATCTCTCTCTCCTCTCTTTTCCTATCAGCCTGTAGCACTCCCTTTAGTATTTTTTGTAGCACCAGTCTTTTATTCACAAACTATCTCAGTGTCTGTTTGTCTGGAAATATTTTAATCTCTCCATCATTTTTGAAGTACAATCTTGCCAGGTATAGTATTCTTGTTTGGCAGTTCTTCTCCTTCAATATCTTAGATATATCCTACCACTGTCTTCTCACCTCCATGGTTTCTGCGGAGAAATCTGTACATTGTCTCATCAAAATTCCCTTGTATATGATGGATTGCTTTTCTCTTGCTGCTTTCAGAATTCTTTCTTTGTCGTTGACATTGGACAATATAATCAATAAGTGTCTTGGAATATGTGTATTGGGGTCTATTCTGTTTGGTGTGCACTGTACTTCTTGAATCTCTTATTTTGTCTTTCATAGGAGATGGGACATTTTCAGCGATTCTTTCTTCTATTATTCTTTCTGCCCCTTTCCCCCTCTCCACTCCCTCTGGGACACCCGTAATGTGTGTTTCATGTTGTCACTCATCTCCCTAATACCCTGCTCATTTTTTTTCCATTTTTATTACCATCTGTTCTTTCATTTATGTGAATTCAGATGTCTGATCTTCCAATTCACTGATACTTTCTTCTGCTTGTTCAAATCTACTGATGTAACCCTCCGTTGTCTTTTTCATCTCCTCCATTATGCCCTTCATTCCTATAAGTTCTGCCATTTACTTTTTCAAATTTATGAATTATTCCTTATGGTCATCCAGTGTCCTCCTTATATACTTCATCTTTTCTGCTATGCCTTCCCTCAGTTCATTGATTTGATTTTTTAATTGATTTAGCTTTTTTTGAGCATCTCCAATTAGTTCTTCCTTCAGTTCACCAAATTGATTTAGCAATAATTGCTTCAACTCCTGTGTCTCAGTTGAAATATTGTTTTTTGGCTGGTCCATATTTTTGTCTTTCCTAGTATGGCTCATTATCTTAAGCTGTCTAGGCATCTAACTTTCTTGAATAGTTTATCCTAGAGCTTGTTTTCACTCTTTTACCTAGGGTTTTCTCATTGGTTTGCTTTGTTCTCTAAACCTTGATGTTCAGTTCAGCCTACTCTAGACCTTTAACTAAGATTCTGTTTAGTTGATCAGAGTTTTTCACTTCTTGTTTTTCTGTTTCTTGCTCTGCCTCTATATAGACTTTTTGTGTGATATTCTCCTTAGATATGGTCAACCCATCAAGTTTTCCCAGTCCAGAGAGGTCTCAGGAGGAAGGTATGAAATTTCCTCAAGAATGGGACCCTCCTGTGAGGCCTTTAGAGTCTATGCTTCTCCTATGCTGTCTAGCAGGTGGTAATTGACAGCCTGCAGCTACACACCAGTGTAATGAGGCATGGAGCCTTTAGTTCTCCTGGTGACCTTGACCCTGTGAGGGGCATGGCTGACTGAAGCTTGTTTCTGAATTCCAGCCCTTGGGATCTGAGCTCCCAAAAGGAGGGTTACCACTGTATCTGGGCCACACTCCCCTTTTCTTTGGAAGTTATGATGTTTCCAAATTTTCTCAGCTACTAGACTTATTGTTTTGTCTCTCAGAGTGATCTTAGCTCTGCTTCTGCCTGACCCAAATTGCAAGTCTTTGAGGCTCTCTGAAATGGACTTTTTAGAATTGTTGTAGAAAAAGAGAAAAAGAAAAAATGAAAAAAAAAAGAAGGGCACAGTATGAACTATTTTCAGTCCTTGCAGATCTAATGGGCCATTGAAATGCTGAGACAAGGAGTTGAGGGCCATAAGGAAAAATCAAGAAAGCAGAGAAAGAGGCTCTTCAGACAATGCTCCTCACCCTCTAGATTTGCATATGTGCCTGATTATTTTTTAGCCTTGCCCTTCTCCATATTATGTTCACCTGAACTCCAAAAAGTCTTTTTTGTTACATTTGATGGAAGCATATTACAATGTTACTGTTGACCATAGACTCCAGTTTGCTTTGATTATATTTTACCCCAATGTCATACCCTTTACAACACTCTGAATGGTTGACATTCATTTGTTCTCCTACATGCAAGAACAGTTTTATATTTGTCATTTAGTCACAATCATTGACCACTCCAGTTTTTGCTAAGTTAAACAGTCCCAGTCTTTATCTTCTATCTTTACATCAGGTGTCATTCATGCCCCTAGCCCACCTTTTTAAGCTTTACTCATAGACATCTTTGTTCAGTGCAGTTACAATATTGTGTTACTATAACACACTATTATGCTATCTATTTCTGGATCTATACAATCAATCCTGCTCAACATTTTGTAGTTCTTCAGCATTAAATGCCCAATCTCTACCCTCTTTCAATCTCCTGGTAGCCTGTGTTATTGGCTTTTAACTCTCAAAATTTGCCTTATTCACAAACTCTCTCAGTTTCTGCATTTCTGAGAATATTTTAATCTCTCCCTCATTTTTGAAGGACAGTCTTGCTGAATATAGAATTTTTGATTGAGAGTTCTTCTCTTTCAGTATCTTAAGTATATCATATGACTCTCTTCTCACCTCCATGGTTTCTGCAGAGAAATCTGTACATAGTCTTATTGAGCTTCCCTTGTGTGTGATGAATTGCTTTTCTCTTGCTGCTTTCAGATTTCTCTCTTTTTCTTTGACATTGGACAATCTGATCAGTAAGTGTCTTAGGTTTATTGGGATCTATTCTGTTTGGGATTCACTGTACTTCCTGAATCTGTAATTTTCTGTCTTTCATAAGACTTGGGAAATTTTCAGTGAATATTTCTTCTATTATTCTTTCTGCCCATTTTCCCCTCTCTTCTCCCTCTGGGACATCCATAACACATATATTCATGTCCTTCATGTTGTCACTCAGCTGCCTAAGACCCTGCTTGCATTTTTCCATTCTTTTTACTGTCTGTTCTTTGTGTGTATGGATTCAAATGTCTTGTTTTCAAAGTCCTGCATGCTTTCTTCTGCCTGTTCAAATCTACTGTTGTATCCCTCCATTGTCTTTTTCATCTCCTCCATTGTGCCCTTCATTCCCATAAGTTCTGCCATTTTTTTTCAAGCTTATGAATTCTTCTTTATGGTCATCCAGTGTCTTCCTTATATCCTTCATCTCTTTTGCTGTATCTTTCCTCAGTTCATTGTCATGATTTTTTAATTTATTTAGGAGATTTGGTTGATCATCTTTATTTAGTTCTTCCTTCAGTTCATTGAATTGATTTAGCATTAGCTGTCTCAACTCCTGTATTTTGGTTGAACTATTACTTTGTTTCCCTTGGATGGTCCATATTTTCATGTTTCCTAGTTTGGTTCATCATCTTAAGCTGCTTAGGCATCTGACTTTCTTGATTAGTTTATTCTGGACCTCATTTTCACTCTTTTACCTAGAGTTTTCTTCTTGGATGTCTTTGTTCTCTAACCTTTGGTGTTCAGTTCAGCTTATTCTAGGCCTCTAACTTAGGTTCTATTTAGTTGATTGGAGTTTTTCACCTCTTTTTTATCTGTTTCTTGCCTTTCCTCTATGTAGCCTTTTTGTTTGAGGGTCTCCTCAGATATGGTAAACATCAGTCAGGTTTTCCCTGTCCAGAGAGGCCCAGGTCTCAGGAGTAGGGTATGGACTTTCCTTGGGAATTACCCTCCTCTGAGGCTTTTAGATTCTGTGCTTTTCTATTCCTATCCACCACATGGCATTTGACAGACCACAGCTCCCCCACCAGTGTAGGGAGGTATGGAGCCTTTAGTTCTCCTGGTGACCCTGACCCTGTCAGGGGCATGGCTGACTGAAGTTGCTTTCTGAATTACATCCCCTTGTGTCTGGTTTCTATGAAGGAGGACTGCCACTCAAGCTGAACCACAACCCCCTTTTGGGGAGTGGGGGAAGTTATGACCTTTAGTAAATTGTCTCCCCCACTAGACTTATTACTTTGTCTCTCAGAGCTATCTTAGCTCTTCTCTTGCTTGGGCCCAAATTTCTTGTCTTTGAAGTTTACTGTAATGAACTACTTAGAACAATTATTTTAAAAAAGAGAAAAAGATAAAAACATAAAAAGAAAAAGAAATAACCAGTATAGACTAGAGAAAAATTCTTTAATTTCATCCTTGCAGTTCTGATGGGCTATGGAAATGCAAAAAGACATGAAGTTGGAAAGCAATTGAGGAGCAAATAAGAAATCAGAAAAACCACCTTTTCAGAGAAGGGCCCTGGCCCCCTGGGTTTGCATGTGTCTAATTCGCTTTGAGCTCAGCCCTTCTCCATATTATTTCAACCCAACTCCAAAAATTTCTGCCTTTTTATTTTTATTTATTTTTTTTTTTTTTGCTGTTTTTGCTAGCCCTGTCTCTTCTCCACTGGGCCGACTGCTTCCAGATTCTCCAGTGTCTGGTCTCAGTTTATTTATGGTTGGATTTTTTGTTCAGCAGTCTGGGTTTGTTAATCAGTTCTGCAACTGCAGTTCTCTCTCCTGGTTCTCAGCACTAATGGCCCCTCCCTTGGAAAACCAGCTGCAAAACAGTATGTTGTGCCTGGCAGAGAGAGGTGTGGGACCCTTGGCCATGGCAACTTACAGATATAACTGATCTCAGCTGCTCCACACACTCATGACTGTTGCATGACACATGTCCAACCTCAGATTCCTAAGCAGTGTACATTCCACACAGTTCCTGGCTCATCCGTATATTTTTGCTATTTAAAAATTGATCTTTAATTTAGTTCATCACTTGCTAAAATGTGTTTTTTCTATATAAAAATATGTTATGCTATGTTTTTCTGATTGTATTAATTGCAAAGATTAAATACAAATTTGTAATATTTATTACACATAATAACTATAATATTTGAGGAAATACTATTTTTAAAAATAATAAATTGGTGGAGGCAGATTTTATTCCTGGGATTGCAAAAAAAATCTATGCCTATGTGGTGTTGAGTGATTATTATAGCCTTGATAGTGTGCTAAGTACTTTTCCATAATTTTTTTATTGAAATATCATTATAATCTTGGAAATGCTTTGTATTAGTACATGTATTTTATACAAATAGAAAAAAAAGAGACTAGGAGAGCTTAAGAAATTATTTTGTGTCACATAACATATTTTATGGTGATGTTTGTATTGATTTAAGACTGCTGTACCCTAGAATCCCACAGTCCTAATTCTTACTAGGAAGAGCAGGAAAACCACAGGGAATCACTTCTTCTGGCAGCTCATTTCAACCACTTTTAAATGAAAGGAGTGTGTCATTTTTTTCAAATTATTTGCAACAGACTGGAATAAAATATCTTAGGTGCTCCCTCTTAATCCCTTAACTTTCTTCTTTATTTGGTTTCTTAGTAGAGATTCTTTGCCAGTCTATAATATGTTATGACTCTGGAAACATTGGACTTGATCTATAAATTTCTTTCCAGGGATAAAAGTTTTAATTCACATTGCTGATTAAACTTTTTCTTAAAGACAATGAAACTGAAAATTTCAGTTTACTCAAAAATTTACCCACTTTCTGTGTAGATATGCTCAAATTCTAACTTAATATTTTGCCTTTTTATATATTTTCTAATTTTTATAAAATAGTGTTGGTAAAATAATGGTCAAATTATGGTATATGTTAGTTCATATAGTCATGTACATCTTCTAAAATTAAAAATTTAACACAAAGTTGAAGGTAAGACTGTGTTAAGCAAGATATTGGTGATCATAATTTTGGCACATATAATGGTATGGGACAGAATCAAATACAGAAGTTTTGTTTCACACACACACACACACACACACACACACAATTGAAGAAAACATTGTTTTCACATTAGTGTTTTGTTGTTTTGTATTCATTAATAATGGGCCAGAAAACAACTTAATTTCATGAGGAGATTCCAAAGTATAATCATGGAGAGTTATATTTTGCATATTTGAACCAAGAAATACAGGTCAAAAAGCTACTCTTTTGGCAAGATGGCAGCATAAAGAGGAGTGGAATTTAGTTAGTTGTTTGTATCAACTAATAAAAAAAAACATGAACAACTAGTAAATACTTTGGAATAACTGCTGGAAGACAACTGTGGTTGTCCTCACATTGTACACCAACCTGGACTGGGAGGAATGCCTGAGACTGCAGTATAAAATCTGCAAGTAAAAGCTGCAGAACTGTGCCAAGAGCCCCTCCCCCATGGCAGTCTGAGCTGTAAAACATTGCTGTGCTAGAAACTAGCAGCACTCTCTGAGCAGAGCAAGTGAATATAGTTCAGCTGAGCTATAACTGGGGTTTTAATTAACAAATGTGGACTGCTGAATACAAGCTACAAACCCCCAACAAGCAGGCAGAGGCTTTTAGTGACAACTGGACTTAAAAAACCAGAAGAAACTCATCTGCTGGGAGGAGGAGCCCAGAAGACCAAGTGTTACATCTGGCTGATGAATGACTCTGGGGTGTGTGTGTGTACTGGCTCCAAAAGGGGACTTTCTGTCCCTTTTTCTCTCTCTCAACCTGAGGGCCTCAGAAAAAGAGAGCCACAGCCATTTTCAGTTCTCAGCTCTCTGACCCAGATGGGGGGGGAGGGGGGAGATAGCAGAGTCAGAGAAACAACAATTCAAATGCAGATGAAAACTCCCAAGGGGTTTATCTTCTCTAAGAGTAAGAAGATGGGGCGCAGCTTTCCCTTCAGAACCAGACCCTAGAGCCTGGGGGAACACATCAAAAACAGAAACAGAAGTGACCCATCTCCTTACACCAGTCAGGAACAACAGGCTGACAGTCACCACCTGCTAGGCAGGTTAGGAAAAACACAGCAACTGGAAACCTCACAGGAAAGTCTGTCATTCCCTTAACATACACCCTGTAAATAACTGCATTCTGAGACTTGAACCCATTCTGATCTGGAAAAATCTGACTGGTGGAACCAAGGAAACCAGATGCCCAGACAACAGAAGAACTACAATCTATACTAGGAAAAATGAAGATATGGCACAAAGGAACAAACTTACACCTCAATGAAGACACAGTTGAGACATTTTTTCACTTTAATGAAACAATCTACTAAAGCTTTTCAAAGAAATATGCAAAATGAAATTAAAAAAAACAAATCAAGTTCAGGGAAGATATAACAAAAGAGAAGAAGGCTATAAAGGAAACACTGGGTGAACATAAGGTAGAAATCAAAAGTTTGAAAAAGAAATAACTGGCAGAATACATGGAAATCAAAGGCACAACACAAGAGATGAAAAACACAATGGAGACATACAATAGCAGATCTCAAGAAGCAGAAGAAAGCATTCAGGAACTGCAGAACAAGACATCTGAAATCATATGCACAAAAGAACAGATAGGGAAAAGAAGGTAAAAATATGAGCAATGCCTCAGGGAATTGAAGAATTACATGAAACACACAAATCTACGTGTCATGGTTGCCCCAGAAGGAGAAGGGAAGGGAAAAGGGGCAGAAGCAATAAAAGAGGAAATAATCAATGAAAATATCCCATCTCTTATGAAAGACATAAAATTACAGAACCAAGAAGTGCAGCATACCCCAAACAGAATAGATCTGAATAGACCTAGGCCAAGACACTTAATAATCAGATCACCAAACATCAAAGACAAAGAGAGAAACCTGAAAGCAGCAAGAGAACAGCAATCCATCACATAAAAAGGAAGCTCGATAAGTCTACATGCGGAGTTCTCAGGAGAAACCATGGAGGCAAGAAGGAAGTGGGGTGACATATTTAAGAAACTGAAAGAGAAAAACCAACAACTGAGAATCCTATATCCAGCATAACTGTCCTTCAAATATGGGGGGGGGGGGTTAAAATATTCTCTGACAAACAGACAATGAGAGAGTTTGTGAACAAGTTACCTGTTCTACAGGAAATACTAAAGGGAGCACTACAGACAGATAGGAAAAGACAGGAGTGAGAGGTTTGGAACACAATTTGGGTGATGGTTACACAGCAATGTAAGTACACTGAACAAAGATGACTGTGAGTATGGTTGAAAGCCGAAGGTTAGGAGCATGTGGAACACCAGAAAGAAAGAGGAAAGATGAAGACTGGGTCTTGAAAACTCAATGAAACCTAGAGTGCGCAACAATTGTGATAAAATGTACAAATATATTTCTGCATGAGGGAGAACAAATGAATGTGAACCTTGCAAGGTGTTCAAAATACGGTGGTATTGGGGAAAAATACAGTCACTTGAAACTAGAGACTATAGTTAACAGAAACTTTGTATTATGCTTCCTTTAATGTAGCAAAGGCAATATACCAAAGCTAAATGCCTACAAGAAGGGGGCATAAGGGAGGGATATGGGACTCTTGGCATTGGTGAGATTGTCTGACTCTTATTCTACTTTAGTTTAATTCTATCTTTCCTTCCATTGCTTTTTAGCTGTCAATTTTTTCTTTATTATTTTCTTTTGTCTCTCTACCTTCTTTGATTCTTCCTCATTCTTTGTGGAAGAAGTAGAGATGTCCTTATATAGATAGTTGTGATGGTGGTGAATACATAAATATGTAACTATAAAGGGAACCATCGATTTTTTACTTTGGATGGAAAATATGGTGGGTGAACAAAACCATCTTTAAAAAAATGAGTTGATGAAACCTTGAGGGCACTACATTGAGTGAAAAAAGTCAGACACATAAGGACAAATATTGCATGGTCTCACTGATATCAACTAATTATAATATGTAAACAAATAGACATGAAATATAAGTTAACAGCATATGGAATGATGCTAAAGAATGGGGAGCAGTTCCTTATCATGAGCAGAATTTTCAACTAGGTTGAACCTAAATGTCTGAAAGTGGACAGAGGTGACAACAGCATATTATTGTGAGAATAGCTAACAGTGCTGAATGGTGCATGATTGTGGTGGAAAGGGAAAGCTTAAAGTCACATATGTCACCAGAAAGAAAGTTGGAGGTTAAAAGATGGGAATGTATAAAACAGTGAATCTTGTATTGGACAATCTCTGTGATTAACTGTACAAATATTAGAAATCCCTTTCATGAACTAGAACAAATGTATGACACTATAACTAGAAACTAATAATAAAGGAGTATGTAGGGAAAATGTACCTATTGCAAATTATGTACTACAGTTAGTAGTATTTTAACATTCTTTCATCAACAGTAATAAATGTACTATACCAATACTAGGAGGCAATAATGGAGGGTGGGTGGTTAGGGATAGGGGAGGAATTGAATTTTCCTTTTTGTCTTTATTTCTTTTCTGGAGTAATGAAAATGTTCTAAAAATTGGGAAAAAGTAATTGTGATGGATGCACAGCTGTTTGGTGGTGCCATGGGCAATTGATTTTGCCCTTTGGATTTTTGGATAATTGTATGGTATGTTAACAATCTCAATAAAACTAATTTTTTTTAAAAAAAAGATGCTCTTTAATTTTAAAGATGAGAACTTCATGAAAACATTCCTAAATACGAATAGAAGATTGAGTTTCCAACCCTTATAAATACATAGAAAGGACAAATAACTGTGATTAAACAAAGGAAGAAAATCTGGTTAGTTTAAATTCAACTGAGTATGAGGATAGCAACTGCAATGAGGGTACCCATGGAAGCACTGTTGATAAGAAAGTGTTAGTCTTATTACAATGGCTTCAATTGCTGGAAATAGAGTTGGAAAAGCATAACCCAACACATATGCCCTAGTCACTTACACTGCTGCAATCCCACATCCAGCAATAGTAATATCCTCTTTCCACAAATCTACTACAGGTAAGCCACTGTATACACAAGATGAGGTGTAATCTAGGACCACATTTCTACCTGCATGGTTAGACTGTGCAGTTTAGGAAAGGATTTTTTTTAGCAATAACTTCATATAACATCTTGCTAGAATAATGATTCAAAGCAAGTTGTGATCCATATAGCTTAACCAACAAGCAAGTCCAAGCCCTGGACTTGAATCCTATGATATCAATGCCTGGACCAGGACTAAAAAGAGGCTATATATCTGTCTACCTTGAAGAGAACATGAAAATTATATATATATATATATTCATAACTTAATTTGAATTATATTTTGACAGTCTTTGATTTAGCATTGTGTCTGTTTTAATAAATAGTAATGCGTATGCATAATTATATTCATTTTCAATATGCAGATTTTCCCCATGAAAGTATTCAGAATTGTGAAATATTAAATTTCACTTAATATGTATAGGACCTCTTCAATATGAAGATATCACTTATGTAGGTAATTGTAAGGTGGGATGAGGTATCGTCATATCATCTAAGAGAACTTGGGCTGTTGGCTATCAAGGAAGTATACCCTTTCCTTGGGGGCGTTTTTATAAACTACCAGGAGCTAGTAGATCATAATAGACTAGGAAATCAAATATAGTCTCGGAACAATTATCCAGCTCTAAAATTTCCATTGCCTATCTGTTTATTTGTTGTTTTGTGTATTTGTTTTCACTAGTAATCACAACTAACTCCCTCATGGCCCAGTCAAGCCAAAAATATTCAGACATGTATCAGTTGCATAAAATCTTCCTAAGTAAATTGATTTCCTTAGTATAATCTCAAGAGGGCATCATAATGGACATGACCTTATACATGCTTTATGCTGATGATAATACAGAAATATGGTTGAAGCAGGATTTTTCTAGGAATGGTATTTTTATTAAAGTTTATAGACCATAAAAGCTTGTCATTGAGTTATAAAAAAATGTATGATTTTTTTTTTTTTTCAGGCAGGATCCAATGTGAAGTATGCCTTGATTAGAAAGTAGTTCCAGTTTGGTGGTGTTGATTTTTGTGGGGCTATCTGAGAGGGAGGATTTGATCTTTATAAGTGATATAACTAAAAACAACTTAAGAGGTGTTATTATTAATGATCTGTATCTACATTTTATCGTAAGATGTATCATAAGATTTTATGCTATTACTAACTTGTATTGCCACAGCTTTCATTTAATTTCATCTTAAATTTTACTACCAGTGCTTCAGCATTTGAAAGTGATGAATCATTGACAAAATACTGATTTTTTTTTTTCCTATCTACATTATGAAATGGCAATTGGAACTGATGATACATTACCTGGAATGGTATCATTTGAATATTTTCAAGTGTTTTCAGACAGCTCTCCATCAAAGGTTGTATTCAGAATCATACAGTGTTATTTGCAAATAATAAATCCACATTGACAGTTTAAGCCATATGGAAGTTATTGAGCAATATTAGAAAGCCTACAGAATTTTCATGAGCAAAAGGAACAAACACTAGGTTGTGTTAGGAACAACTGCCTGGAATCACAGAACTAGCTTGGCAAGGAAGATGTTCCTTCTTCCTCCAATCCTATTTCATGCTGTTTATGTAGCAATCAGAAAGTTGCCACTACCACCACACTGTCCAGAAATATACTATCTTTGTTGGGACTCATGTCAACAAAATGGATTTCCTGTGTATTTCTTTATTCTGTGGGTCTCTCTCCTGTATCAGAATCCTATTATGTTTGCATTTGATGGATAGCTTCCAAACCATAGGTCTGTACCCTGCTAGCAAGGGGTAAAAAACATGTTTTGTTCTTTGTTTTGTGCTTGTTTTGTTTTGTTTTCACTGTACATTATCATTGTTAGAGTTATAATGTATGATCCATTAAATTTGGGAAATAATGGTGTTCAAAATATTTTGGACTGTCACAAATAAGAGGTATTACTTCATTTCAGCCCTTAGCTAAGAGAAGTTAAATACACTTTAACATGCATTCCATTCTTAAATGTTTCTGAGTACCAAAACCAAAAATATTGCACTCTTCCTTAAATTGATACAAATTGGGAACAGGACTAGAGAAAAACCTAAGAGAAGTTGCTTGGGCACAAAATTTAAGGAGTTTCTCACTGACATGTGCAGGAACTCTGAGCCCAGAATCTTATCAATTATTCCAGGTGGCAAGTCCAGTACATCTGGATTAGGTTCTCTTCTCTTCTCTTCTAGACAAAATCATACCATGATATTCTACTACCTATGAAAATAATTTCAGATCTCACCACAACTGAGGCAGTCTATACTTAATTATTCAGAAAAGGGATATATTTAAAAAGAGAATAGTTGCAAATATAAATACAAACATGATGAAGCAGGAGGAGGAGAAAATTTTGTAGCTATTACAAATTTTGTCTCTGCATTTGATTGTAAGAAAATAGTTGGTTTTATAAAATTTTTCCTCCCCTACCTACCTCATATTTCTTTGAACTCAGCTTGCATTTCAGTCATGATGTGCAAAGAAGAAAACTGCATTTCCAGAATAGTCATCTCTTCCAATAAGGACAAATCATGTGCCCTCATGAAAAAGAGTCTCAGGTACTCTTATTGGAAGATAAGAAGAAGGAGATTGCAATTGCTGGTAAGGCTTGGCCTTTGAAAGACTGTGTGGCTGATCGGCTTTGGTGAAAGAAATCTTTGGTTACCAAACATTCACATAAACTCTATACCTGACAGGAGGGTCAAATTCTTCATGACCCAACTGAACAAGCAAAATGGGGATAGGATTTATCTGACTGAGCTCACAGAACAGATATAATATCAGACGTTCTCCACAATGTTTTTCCCTCTGTTCACACAAACCTAAGATCCTTGTAGGCTGGTCTTTGTAATGTAATGAAGAAATGACAACAACCAAAGAGTGTTTTGAGTAAATCCACTGTGCTTGCCACTTCTGGGCTGCTGGCCAACCTGACAAGCATACCCTGCATTTGGTTGTTAAGTGCCTCCATCTGGCCTTTACCAACTTATGTCCCTATATATTGGAGGCTTATTTCAGAGTCAGAATCTCCCACTTACATCCTTAGCTTGGTGAGCATAAGTATTGAGTTTCTTGGGAATGTTGGTATTTCTCCTTGACTTGATGAATGGAATGGTTTCAGATACTACTTAAGAGACATAATTAAGGAATGGTGATTTTTTAACCTATGTATCTTCTGGTGTTTGAATTATTTCTTTATACCACTCAGGATAAGTTTTGCCATTCAACTTATATTAGAATATGCAAACACTGAGTGTCAATTTCAACTCTACTAATTGTAAAAAATTTGTCACCACCCCTAGTTGTTCAAGGTAGTGTGATCAATACAGAGTCTCCGGATAATTGTATCCTTCTAACATAGTTATTTCTATCACATTTGTATTGTAATTCAGTAATTCATAGCAACAGAATCTTATTTACTCTGGCATCTTTTTATGACTACCAAAGAAATTTTATTCTTTCATATCAGTCCTATACATTGTATGGTTCTTTGACAGTCTTTTGTTATCATAATTTAAACCCTTAGGCTTATAATTTTCTTACTTTATGCTTTCCACAGCAGTCGTAAGTAATCAGCCAGCCCAACCATTCTTATAAACTTCATGATCACAATAATAATTAACAACAGCAAACATTCATTCTCCAAAAGCCTTGCCCTCAGTAAGCACATCGGTACACTTGATCCCAGATGAAATTTAACAGCTGCTTTAGCCACTGTGTGCCAAGGACAATTAAGAATTCCTTCCTCTGATGCAAACTTGCACATAACTTTGCATTCAAAACTAAATGGATTCCTAATTTTCTTGAAGGTTTGTTGTCTGAAACTAACTTATTTATCAATGTTATTAGTTTCAGGAACTAAAACCCACTCTAGACATTTTAAATACGGAGGAATTTTCTAGAAAGAGAAAACACACACAAAAATGGAATTTTTAGAAAAGCTGAAAAGAATAGGTCCTGACTGAATTTCCAGTAGCAAACTCCAAAAGTCCGCTGAAGAATTAGATCAATAAGGTTAAGGCTTGAGCTCCTTATGACAGAATCACAATGCCACAACTATGGTCAGGAGACTGGTACTCCCTCCTCTAATAAAAGACTGTGTTTTTCTATTGCCACTCTTGTAATTACCCTATTTTTTCATTTCATGCTACTTCCATCTGAAATGAAAGATCATGCTGGTGCATATAATTTCTAGATTGTTCATTTGAAAGATTTTGTATAACAAAGAATGCCAAATGCTCACGGTAACTTCCTTCTAAATAATAAATAAATGATATTTAAACAATTGTGTGCTTGTACAAACAATGATTATACAATATGTGTTTCCATTTACTCTGGAAATTTAAGTAAACATTAAACAATAAATCTCCACTTCATTAAAGGATATAAGGGAACCAGGGAGCTGGCCTTGGCTCCTCAGACATGGCACATGAAGGCATAGCTCCAAGTAATCTGTATACAACTTGAGGCAAATAAAAAAAAAATGTGGCTTTTTTTTAGTTGTTTGACAATCCCTCTGTTTCTTACATGTGAAAAAGAATGGAGGATGTGAGTAAGGTGTGGAAAAATGTGAGGAATCTTCAGGAGAAAAATCCAGTATTTCATACATATTATCCGATTATAAAAGAGATCCTGCTATTTTTGCAATCTGCTTAAGGGTGAGGCATCATTAAAGGTAATTTTGCTTTAGCAAAAAAAAAAAAAAATAGCCAACCTGAATGAAAAAATTAAAGAGATGAAGGCCACTGATTTAGTTGCAAATCAACAATGGCATCTTCTTTTAGGATCTTATTCAGTAATGCCATTCTCTATCATTTTAATCTAACATATTGGAATTGAGTTTTCAACTTATTCTTGTTCAAAAAACATATTTTCACTAATCTAAAAGTAAGCAGAAATTTTAATCTCACTATGAGCTGAGATATTGAAAAATAGAATCATTTAGAACATTAATAAATAATAGTGACAGGAGTAATGTACAGAAACAGAAGCCATTAGGATTTGAATGAAACTCATTTAATATTTTATTTTTATGAAAATTTATAGCACCTTAATTGTTCTAGTTTGCTAATGCTGCAGAATGCAAAACACCAGAGACGGATTGGCTTTTATAAAAAGGGGGTTTATTTGGCTACACAGTTACAGTCTTAAGGCCATAAAGTGTCCAAGGTAACACATCAGTAATCAGGTACCTTCACTGGAGGATGGCCAATGGCGTCCAGAAAACCTCTGTTAGCTGGGAAGGCATGTGGCTGGTGTCTGCTCCAAAGTTCTGGTTTCAAAATGGCTTTCTCCCAGGACGTTCCTCTCTAGCAAGCTTGCTCCTCTTCAAAACGTCACTCACAGCTGCACTCAGTTTCCTCCCCCCCCCCCGAGTCAGCTCATTTATATAGCTCCACCGATCAAGGCCCACCCTGAATGGGCAGGGCCACGCCTCCATGGGAACATCTCATCAGAATCATTACCCACAGCTGGGTGGGGCACATTCCAAGCAAATCTAACCAGCACTCAAACGTCTGCCCCACAAAACTACAAAGATAATGGCATTTGGGGGACACAATACATTCAAACCGGCACATTCCATCCCCTGGACCCCAAAATGACATTATCTTTCCAAATACAAAATACATTCATTGCATCACAACATCACAAAAACTTAAATCATTTCAGTAACAAAAGTAAAGTACGAGATCCCATCAAAATCAATTATAGGCATGGCCAGTCCTAAGGCATAATTTTTCTTTAGCTGTGTATCTGTGAACTTAGAACAAGTTATGTGCTCCCAATATACAAAGGACAGACATTCATAGGATAAACATTTCCACGGCCATAAGGAGAAAGAGTAAGGAAAACAGGGTTAACAGGGCCAAAACAGTTCCTAAAACCCACAGGACAAACTCCATTAGATTTCAAAGCCTGAGAGTCATTAACAGAACAACGTTGCATCCTTGGGGCTTGAGAGAGTGGGAGCCTAACCCTTCCCAAGGGCCTTTTTGACAGCTGTTCCCTCTCCAAATGCTTGGGTGAGTGCTCCAACACATCCACACACTGGGAAGACCACCTTCTTGGCTCCACCCTCCTCAAACATTGGGGCAGCTCTCAGATTCCTTTCCATCTCCGGGGCACATGCTCAACCCCTTCAGAACAGTGGGGTGGCAGCCAGGCTGTCCCCAGTTCCCTGGAAATGTGCTCCACCCTCTTTTGGACTTGAGGTGGCAAAACTCTTCCAGAGCATCGAGGCGGAAAGCCCGCCCTCGACCTCCAGGGCAAACTCACCCTTTCCATGCATGTGGGCTGCTCCGGTCTCCCAGCCCGAGACCTCCTGACTCCAGACCTCAACCTCCATGGCTCTGTCTTTGAAGAAATTTTTCCTTTAATTTTTTCCTTGTCTGTCTCCTCCAGTCCAGATTGGCAATGGCTCCATCTATAAAGATCTTGCAAAAATTCTGTTGGCTTTGCATGAAGCATGCAGGGGTCAAAGCCATCAGACAATAGGACTTTCCACAAATCCTTTCTGCTTAACTCCTTTCTCAATCTTGGCTTGTACTGAAATAGCGGCTGGGTTCCATGTTTCGTTACATCCTCACGTTGGGCTGTAGCTTCTGGGATTCCACCCCCTGGAAGCCCATAATTTTCCAAACCATCAAATTCTGGTTTCTTTGAACCCAAGAGTTCAGTTCTAAGTTTATGTCTCTCCACTTGCATTTTACTATAAGCTGCAAGGAGAAGCCAGGATACATCCTCCACATGTAGTCTGGAGATCTCCACAGCTAAGTATTCCAGGTTGTCACTTTCAAATTCTTCTTTCCATCTGACACCAGGACTCAATTTTGCCAAATTCTCTGCCACTTTAAAACAAGGATCACCTTTCTTCCAGTTCACAACAACACATTGATCATCTATGTTCAAGGCCTCGTCAGAAGTATCTTTAGAGTCCATATTTCCATAAACAGTCTCTTCAAAGCAGTTTAGGCCTTTTCTATCAAGCTCCTCACAATTCTTCCAGAATCTTCCCCTCATCCATTTGAAAAGCCGTTCCAACATGTTTGGTATCTGCAAACTCAGCAGCAAAAGCACCCCACTTCTCTGGTACCAAAATCTGTTCTAGTTTGCTAATGCTGCAGAATGCAAAACACCAGAGACGGATTGGCTTTTATAAAAAGGGGGTTTATTTGGCTACACAGTTATAGTCTTAAGGCCATAAAGTGTCCAAGGTAACACATCAGTAATCGGGTACATTCACTGGAGGATGGCCAATGGCGTCCGGAAAACCTCTGTTAGCTGGGAAAGCACATGGCTGGTGTCTGCTCCAAAGTTCTGGTTTCAAAATGGCTTTCTCCCAGGACGTTCCTCTCTTGCAAGCTTGCTCCTCTTCAAAACATTACTCACAGCTGCACTCAGTTTCCTCCCCCCGAGTCAGCTCATTTACATAGCTCCACTGATCAAGGCCCACCCTGAATGGGCAGGGCCACGCCTCCATGGGAACATCTCATCAGAATCATTACCCACAGCTGGGTGGGGCACATTCCAAGCAAATCTAACCAGCACCCAAACATCTGCCCCACAAAACTACAAAGATAATGGCATTTGGGGGACACAATACATTCAAACCAGCACATTACTCTTTTCACATTATTATAAATGATTATCTTTATAGGCAACATTAGATATTACTGGTCCATTTCTGAAGGTCTTTATTTTCACATAAAACTAATAAAGAATACTCAAAAATTAAAGTTACAGAAATTTGAGGGCAAATATCCATATTGGGGAATGAATTAAATCATGCTTTCCCACCTTTGCACTCCTTGGCAACTAGCAGATCACTTTACTGAATAAACACAAAAATATTTTTCTGAGCAATAACATGATATTCCTAGTGATGGAGTATATTTTTTGGTAAAATGATGCTGTACAAATAAGGACTTTGACTTCTGGCTTGGATGTGTTGGGGGCAGAAACTTATTTTTAACTGCTACATTTTCTCCTGAGTGGTTCCAAATTATGTGACTCCCAGGAACTTACATTAATTAGATTAAATATTGGTTTGGGCCTGCTAAAAGCCCACGGTGCAATTAGCACCTGAAAGTCAGGAAGACACCTGAACCTGAAGGTCACCTTAGCCTTTGTAAAGGCAATTTCCCTGCTCACCCCAGGTGAGCAGGCTAATATTTTTTGAAAATATCCTTTCCATTTTTATAGATGATCTGTCCATTTGAGCTTATTTCTTTCCTCACTACTGGTTGGCTGTCTTTTCCACCTGGGACATTGGATGCATGGGCTGTCTTTGATCTGACCTGTTCAGTCTTTCTACCTCTGTAATGGCTGTTTTCTTGGGTCCAATCTGTTCATGTGAGACAGAAGGCACACTCGCAGCCTGGCTGGGGTGCCAGCACTTCTCTATTTTATGCCATATCATGTACCTGCTGCAGGACACTCTGTCACTAGAGATGCAATACACTTAGGAAATATCCTACATAGAGTTGAAAAGACTGTTCCTATGCTACTCAAGCATTAAATTATTCATATTTTTATTTCAGGTGAAGTAGGTTTATCATATTGATGAACATCTTGGACTAGGAAAAATGGAAACTGGCCACATGACAATATGATTTGTGTCAATGTCTGTGTGTGCAGATATTTTCCAAAATATGCGTGTATATATGTATATGTGTATGTATGCATGTATGTTTATGTATAAATGTATATGCATAGATACAATTTTTCCATAGAATTTATATATGTATGCATATAGACATGTGTTTGTATATACATGTCTGTAAGTACATATTATCATGTATATTTATTTCAGTGTCTGGAATCATTCTATGTCCAGAGCTTCAGATTTCTAAATAGAAAGGAAAAAAAAAAAAAAAAACATATAAGTGAAGTTTGGACAGCTCTCCAAGAATTCATTTAGCATCAGTTAACTGTAAAATGAATATTTTCTACAAATAACATCATGGGTGATCTGGCACTTATATACTTAAAACATAATTATAGAATATGTATTTCCATTTACTTTGTCAAGTTAAATAAATATGAAATAATAAAATGTCTGTGCAAGGAAAGGAAACAAGGGAACAAGGGCTGTCCTGGTTAATCCAATATTGTTAACAGGCTTTCCTAAATGTGGGCTCCTTCCATCAGTTAGAGCCTAGAAAATACTTATAAAAATAAGTTGTCTTTTAATAGCTAGGTGATATCATGGAGGGTCCTATATCTACTGTTTTGGTTTGCTAAAGCTGCTGGAATGCAATATAACAGAAATGGTTTGGCATTTACAATGGGGATTTATTAACTTACAATTTACAGTTCTTAGGCCATGAAAATATCCCAATTAAGTCATCAACAGGAGGACCCCTGGACTCCAAAGACAGGTTGCTGGCATCTGGGACACCTCTGTCTTGTGGGAAGACACATGGCTGGCGTCTGCTTGTCCTTTGCTCCTGGGTTTCATTGCTTTCAGCTTCTGATTCCAGTAGCTTCCTTTGTGAGTCCTGTCTTAACTTCTCCAGGGCTTTTCTCTCTCAGCTCTCTCAGCCTTTTCTGTCTTTTATCCTTTTGTGAAGAACTCCAGTAAAAGGATTAAGACCCACCTTGAGTGAGGTGGGTCACATCTCAATTGAAACAACTGAACCAAAATGTTCCGCCATTAATAGGTCTGTAACAACAGCAATGGATTAAAAGAACATGGCCTTTTCTGGGGTACGTAACAGCTTCAAACCAACACACCTAGGTACAAAACGGATGTCTAAGAAAAAGTGTTCTAGAGAAAGTCACAGAAAACAAATTATAAAAGTTATGATTTAAGTATTTCCCCTTAGAAATTATTATTTTGATAAACATCCTCAGATATTGCAAAGATTTTGATTCTTACTTTTACTCTGAGAGAAACTCAGACTGAAGTTACATGGACACAAACACCTTCTTGAAAATGGATATTAAGATGTGATAAAAAAAGATTTATTTGTGTTTGAATAGATTGCAAATCACATGGAATAAGCATGTGTGTCTATACTTATATAAGATGTGCATATATGTGCATGTATACACATATAACACACACACACTATACATATATATGTCTGATAACCTGCTTATTTTAGTATATTATTTAATGCATTCTATGATAATATAATATAAAATGACTTAACTAGGTAATAATTGATAAGTATAAATGATACATTCAATACAACTTTTCCCTATTAAATAAATAAAAAAATAAAATTACTCTTGTAGCTCTGACTCTACTATAATGCATATAAAAAGAGACTCAGTATAAACCAGTGTCAGAATCTTTAAGAATATCCCAGAATAATTAATCCTCAAATTTTCCTTAAGAACTCAAAACTTGTTCATTAATTATAATTGGATATAAGACATTTCTCTTTCAGTTATGTTTTGGCCTCCTTTTAAGTATCCTGTAGTTAGGTGTGCCATGCTAATACTTTCATATAAAGATTGTGTTGTTTAAGTGGTATTACTTTGTGGTTCCACGTAAGGCTTTTTAAACACAAAAAATCTTAACTGTTCTTTTGAGACTGTGCCAGATTAACTTCTAGCATGGCAATAATAATTCCCCCTTCTATATTCTCCCCTGTATCACAGAAGCTATAAGCCTACAACCTACATTTCTCTCAAATCCCTGTCAGTAGGATTCTAGAATATATTCCACCAATGAGAGTAACTCATTAAAATCTTTTTAAAGAAAAAGAGAAGCAGCCACAATTCTTGCTCATATAGCTGTGGCAGGGAGGCACGTGGGCCATGGTACCCAGCAGACATTGGTTTTGTGAGTGACTTCTGGACATCCACTATTAAAACAGTCCCATTGCTGCAGGGAACAGTGTAGGAAGCTGAGAAAATTGATGGCTGCTTCCTAGGATTTCTGAAAATTTCTGTCTCTGGAAAGACACTGAAAGGTTGCATTTGACTTTTGCTTCTTCAGTGTTTCCAATAGTTTTATAAAAGCTCTGTTTCTAAAATTTCTTTGTTATATCCCTTTTTCTTGATATACCTAAATTGTCCTCTGTTTTCTTGTTCAAGTCATGACTTACAGAGAAGAGGCAGAAAATGCAAATTACAAATGGTAATAAAGAATCTTAATAAATAGCAAAGTTAATTTCTGATTGGTATCACCATGAATGCCATGCTCTATCTTATGATGCAAATCTATTTAGCTGGGCTAAGAGTAAACATGCTTATAATTATTTTCTAGAAAAATAATGAAATAACAAGTTCCAGAACATGAATAATTATCACTTCTAGGAAATTACCACTTAGAGAATTACTTCAGAAGATTTTTCTAACAATTCTCTTTCTTTTAATTCCGAAGTGACCTTGCTTAAATGTTTTCTAACCTTTATTTTGTGTTTATCAAGGCACAAAATAACAAAATTTTATCTATAATAATAATTTCCTTACCTTCAGTGCATAATATTCCCTCAATTCCATAATCATTCATAAAATGGCAAACACTAATGCTATTTGGGAAAATATATTTTTGTTTAATATTATTTTCTACATTAATTATAGAATTTTAATAAAGTGCCATGACCATATTTTCTACCTAAAACTCAAGGAAAATAAATGAAAAAAAAATTGAAATATTAATAGTAAAATGCACTGCATTTCTAATTGTTAATCTGTATCTTTGTTATTCTAAATCTATTCTAAATTTTTAAATTACTCCTTACAATTGTTCTTTTTATTGTTCAGAATTGGGATACTTTTTAGAGTACCCATGTTGGAGCTGAAAAAATATTGAAATATATTCATAAATATGACATTCATGAGAAAATGTGGATTCAGAAAAGGATTTGGGTTGGAGAGGGATTTAATTAGTTGAGACTCTTAAATGGCATCTCAATATGTTTTTACCATACCATACTATGCCATTTCCTATCACATAAATTGTATGAATTGATGTACAAAGTAAATTACATTTGATCCAATTATTTTCCATTTGGTAAATCATGAAAGTGCAAGTTAGAAAAAAATGTTGATTGTTTAAAAAACTTGAATATATTTCTTTTATTAACATTTTCCCAAAATAGTACATCACATGGGTCTATAGTTCTCCAGGTGAATAAAATAAAGGTTAAAAGTGAACAAGAAAAGCTGATTTATACATATCCCAAGTCCACTCTTGTAACTTAATCCATTTTGTGGGAAGGTGGGAAGCATTATGTGAAGACAAATATTAAAATATCAATGAACAAAGATTTATTGAGCAGGCTAAAAAAAAATAAAAGAAGGAGAATACATTCTTGTTTTCTATAAATGTGAACCACCATAAAAATTAGCCAGGCAAAGAACAAATCAAGTTTGAAGTGGAAATACTTGAATTATTTTATTCCTGGGGAAATATTGTAACAATTTGCTCTTGCACAGTGTGATCATTAAATTAAAGAAAGCTTTCTAATTGTCACATGAAAAATACTGCCTCATGTATATTCTGTATATTGATATAGAAAGACTGGTTAAATGAGTTAAATGTTTATGAAAGACCAATATGTAATATAAGCAAAAATTATTAACTCTGTATTTTAAGGATTTAGAATCTGAAGTAGATTTTAAGAAGCAATTAACTTTAGTTTTTCTCCAAGCTATTCTGTATGTTGGACTGCTGGGTTGAACACTAATACAAAATGAAGAAAAGAGTTTGGTTTTTAAATACTATTCCATCAAAAGGAAGCAGGAACTGTGGAACAATGGACAATTTTAGGGCTGGGGAAAGAATATTTTTCAAGTGATAGTTTCAGAGCTTCTTTTTATTTAGTGATCATACTGTGCAGAGAAAATTGTTTTAAATGTTCCCTAGGAATCAGATAATTCAAGTATTTCTGCTTCAAACTGTATTTGCTTTTTTTTTTTGCTAATGACATTAAAATAAAATTGAAGAAGCCAGATGTTTATTTTGGGAATTTAGAACCTGAAATAGATTTTAGAAGCAATTAACTTTATTTATTTTCTAAGCTATTGGAAATCTATGTAGTCTTTATTCAAATATTTATTGAGGCTACTATATATCAGATATTATTTAGGCACTGTTACAGCAATAAACAAAACATATGAAAAAATTTATACCCTCATTCAAGAGAGAAAATAAGAGAAAGAAAATAAGCAAAATAAATACATCAATTGCATCATATATCAGAAGATGATAATCAGAATGAAGATTGACATATTAAATAAGTTAATCAGATAAGTTTTAAAAGAGAAGATGACATTTGTTCAAGTAAATGCACTTGGCAAGGGAATGAACCACTAGAAGATCCAATGTAAGTATCATTCATACAGAAAGTCCTGCAAATATTAAAGCCCTTTAAAAGAACTGTGCCTGGCATGGCAAGGGCTAACAATTTGACTGGAGCTGATTGAGAGCATTGGAGATAATGTCATGGAGATAACTGGGACCAGTCTCTACTTGACTTCTCCTTGTTAGAATATCATGGGCCTTCTATTCCTTTACTTTTTTATGCTTTCCCTAAGTGACCCTATCCACTACCATCCCCTTAAGTATCATGCATATACTAACAAATATATAATATATACGTCTCTGACCCTAATGTATCCACTAACTTCAAATGGGTATATATTAGTAATTTCATTCTGTCAACCTGTAGACCTAATAGGTATCCAAAATTTTGCAAGTCCAGATGAACAATCCTAATTCTGAACCTCAAAAAGGTACACCCCAAAAGGAAAACATTTTCTAATTCTAACCTTTCCTAATTCAGTAAATGATATCTCCATCACCCCAATACCTAAAGTAAAAAAAAAACAAAAATTACAAAAGACAATACAAAAAGTCATTCTTGTTTCTTTCTTTCTGCTGAAAAGGCTTAGAAACTATGACAATCCTGTAGCAATGAGTACCCCTAGCACACCAACTTTGACTATCCACCAAAAGGAAACAAGCAACTTGGAGGAATGAATAATTACAAGATTGGGCATGAAATGCATAAGAAGAAATTGCAATATGTAATGCCACAAAGTAAGAAAGGGCTCAAAAACATGATGGGAACATTTACAAAATTAAAAAGATCCCGCTTGAAGGCACTAGCCAAATCTGACACATTTTGAGCATCAAAAGAATAATGGCAGTAAAAGATTTTACTCCGTTGAATAATGTAAACTTGGGCAGTCTGTACTTGTAGAAAGAAGAGAGAAAATAAGGGAGAAAAGAGAGGAATGGGGAAGAAGAGGGGAATGAAGGAAGAATGGAAAGAAGGAAGAAAGGGGAGGAAAATATTTTTCATAGAAGAATTCCAAGTAACAAATGGAGAAAAATGTTAGATTTTGAATATCAATAAAATGAGTAATGGATGATTCAAGAAAAAATTATACATTAATGCTAAAATATTGGATAAAATGATGAGAAAGAAGAGAATATTTGCAGAGTTTCAAGTGATCTCTGTGCCAGTTTGAATATATTGTGTCCCCCAAACGCCATCATCTTTGATTGAATCTTGTGTGAGCAGATGCTATCAGTGTTGATTAGATTGTAACTCTTTGAGTGTTTCTTTGGAATGCACCCCACCCAGCTGTGGGTGATGACTCTGGATAATTTCCATGGAGGTGTTGCTCCATCCATTCAGGGTGGGTCTAAGTTGAGTCACTGGAGCCATACAAATGAGCTGACAGATAGAGGGAACTCAGTGCGTCTGTGAGCGATGTTTTGAAGAGGAGCTACAGCCAAGAGGGACACTTTGAAGAAAGCACAAGAGCTGCAGATGAGAGACAGTTTGAAGATGACTGTTGAAAGCAGACTCTTGCTCCAGAGAAGCTAAGAGAGGACAAATACCCCATGTGCAACTAAGAGTGACATTTTTGAGGAACTTCAGCCTAGAGAGGAACATCCTGGGAGAAAGCCATTTTGAAACCAGCCTTCCCAGCTAACAGAGGTTTTCCGGACACCACTGGCCATCTTCCAGTGAAGGTACCCAATTGTTGATGCATTACCTTAGACACTTTATGGCCTTAAGACTATAACCGTGTAACCAAACAAACCCCCTTTATAAAAGCCAGTCCATTTCTGGTGTTTTGCATTCTGGCAGCATTAGCAAACTAGAACAATCTCCCAAGAAGATACTTTAATTAATTACAAAGGAAAAATAGTAACTTTTCAGTGGAGAATTTTGGTAGAAACCACTTCAGAAAAGAGATCAAAATTATTATCAGTAATGGGACAAAAAGACATCCTGTGTTTCCTGATGTAATTCATTGAGAATAATGAACCATTCCTGATGCAATATTCCTGTCACATATGGATATCCTGAATTTAATCTTGAAGAAACAACTGACAAATCTAAATTGAAGGTTATCCTGCAAATCATATTATAGTTCTCCAAAAAAAAAGTAAATATCATAACAGATAATGGAAGGCTGAAGAATTTTTCCAGTTTAAAAGAGACTGAAGTGACAAGATAATTAAATATGTTGAATGATCCAGGATTGGATCCTGGATCAGGAAACTAAACCTATAAAAAACATTATTGGACATTTGGTGAAATTAGAAAGTGCACTGTACATTAGATAATATATCAATTTGAAACTTCCTGAATTTGAAAAGTGCTCTGGGATTATGAAAAAGTTCTTTTCTCTTAAGAAATACAGGTTGTGAATAATTTAGTGGTAAAAGGATATGAAGCATATGCTTACTCTTTAATAATTCTGAAAATATTGTGTGTGGTGTGTGTATAAGTGTAAGGAGCAAGGTCCTACATCAGTGCCTTTTGGGAACATGGGTTCATGGACACAACAGAAACTTTCAGCAAATGAACTCTTTAATACATGCACAGCATAAAAAGTTCGCAAGGACAAATAACCTCTTTGTTATTTACACAGTTTGAAAAGTACAAAATAGCAGGGGAAGATAGTCTCACCAGGGCTAATTTCCTTGGGTGGCAGAAAACTGCTCTATGTAGGGGTCAATGGATGGCAGCAACTTAAACCCCAATTTGCATGCAGAAGAGAGACAAATCTGTACTGTTTGAATGTGGTTTTTATCCACCTCAGGGGGAGGGGGCCCTGCCACAGAATTCCTGCCTGATTAACTTCTGGGGCTAACCTGGTCCTGGTTTAGGTTTAAAGACTGGCAGGGCTTTAGACATAACATTTCCTCTCTTATTGTGTGGAAGGCACATGATAGGAAAGGATGTGGGGGTAGTGGAAGGTCAAAGAATGGCCGCTTATTGAGTGTTTGTGGCTTCCCCAGAGAAGGAGGTGGAGGTAGGTGAGGTCTGGTGATGGCTGCTTTAACAGGTGTCTGTGACCTTCCTAACAAAAGGAAGAAGAAAAGAGAAAGCAAATGTTGCAAAATGTTAATAATTCTTGATTCTGATTGAAGAGTATATGAGAGTACTTTAATTGTTGATGCTAGATTTTATATATATATGTGTGTGTGTGTGTGCGTACACACATGCATATACACACACTCTTTTTTGTTTGAAATAATCTAAAAATAAAATGTTTTTTTTTTATTCCCTGTAAATGGACTCAGGACATAAATGGTCTGAATATACCCACTCAGCTTAAATGACAACAAAAACTAGAAATAATGCTTATAATGCTTTTCCCATATTGGGCAATACCCAGGATGATCATCTCTGAGAAAAGTAAATGAAATAATATAAGCCCTAAATTTGCTCTAGCTTATTGTCTGGACACTGTCTACTGCCTGTGGTGTGAGGAGGGGGATTCCAAAGAGTCCTATATTATCACTGAGTTGACTGTACTTTTTGGCTTTGAAAAAAATGGCTTTTTATTCCTGGAATTAGTTTCCCTTATCCTGTTAATGTTTGGATACTTTCAGGTCAGAGATCAGCTCAAAGTTACTCCTCAGTGACAGCTTCTCTGAATTTTTCCTCATGATCATATTATTACACTTCAGATCATTCATAGCATTTACCATGACCTGAAATAATCTTGATTATTTGTTTACTGTAGGAGTCCAAGCAAAGTGTGTACTAATTATGAGAGTAGGCATCATGTCTGATAATTTAACAATTTCCTCAGTGCCTAAAAGTTTTCTGGAATTAAAAAATACTTAATATCTATGTGTTTAACAGATATATAATAATTAATGCAAATGATACAAAATAATTTACATAAAAGTGAAAGGTTACAGAAAGGAAAGTGGTCAAAAATAGATTGGGGTGATGAAGGCATAACTATATGATGGTACTGTGAACAGTTGGTTATACACCATAGATGATTGTATGGTATGTGAATATATTGCAATAACACTGAATTTAATTTCAAATAAAAAGGTAAATCAACAATGGGGGAGGAGGGGAATGGAATTTTTTGGATGTTCTTTTTTATTTTAATTTTTATTTTATTTTTTGGAGTAATGAAAGTGTTCAAAGATTGTGGCGATGAATGCACTACTATTATGATGATACTGTGAACAACTGATTGTATACTTTTGAAGGATTGTATGCTATGTGAATATATCTCAATAAAATTGCATCTAAAAAAACCAGTCTGTATGCTTATAATTATGCCTAAGAGTCTCCACCTGTGCCTCTTTGTTGTTCACATGTGTCCCTCTCTCTCTAACTAAGCCACCTCAGCAGGTGAACTCACTGCCCTCCCCATTATGTGGGACCTGATTCCCAGGGGTGGAAAACTCCCTGGCAATGCAGGATATGACTCCTGGGGATGAGTCTGAACCTGGCATTGTGGGAGTGAGAACACCTTCTTGACCAAAAGGAGAATGCGAGATGAAATGAAGTGAAGCTTCGGTGGCTGAGAGATTTCAAATGGAGTCAAGAGGTCACTCTGGTGGACATTCTTACACACTTTATAGATAACCCTTTTTAGGTTTTAATGTATTGGAATAGCTAGAAGTAAATACCTGAAACTATCAAACTCCAACCCAGTGGCCTTGAATCTTGAAGACGAGTGTATAGCAATGTAGTTTACAGGGGGTGACAGTGTGATTGTGAAAACCTTGTGGATCACACTCCCTTTATCCAGTGTATGGATGGATGAGTGGAAAAATGGGGACAAGGACTAAAAGGAAAATAGGATGGGATAGGGAGATGATTTGGGTATTCGTTTTTGCTTTTTTTATTCTTATTCTGATTCTTTCTGGGGTAAGGAAAATGTTCAAAAATAGATTGGGGTGATGAATGCACAACTATATGATGGTACTGTGAACAGTTGATTGTATACCGTGGATGATTGTGTGGTATGTGAATGTATCTCAATAAAACTGAATTTAATTTAAAAAAAAGTGAAAGGTTATAGAAAGCAAAACTGCATATTATCTGTTCTGAATGATTAATATTAATCTTATTTAATCCTCACCACAATCCTATTACTTAGGGATTATTATCTTTTCCTATTACGTGTTATAAATGAGAAATACTTTTGAATTATCTGGAAAAGTGTTATAGAACAGGAGGTGTAAAGGCATACTAAATAAATGAAATTTTTAAAAAAATAAGGCCTAAGAATATTATAAGTTATGGCCAAATTCAGGGCCAAGTGTTTAAAATGAGAAAACAGAAGGTCACTTCATAATGATAAAGAATATATCCATAAAGATCAAATGGTCAATTATTTATAATATATAATAAAATAAAATGTATAGTTCATAAAACAAACATGATAGTAATGTAAGAGTAACAAGCTGAAATGTAATGTGCTTTTTTTTTTTTTATTTCAAGCTAAAGGACTTAAATATGTGAATGCCTACATCTGCCAGATGTTGTGATGTGTTCTGAGTATCCAAAGAGAAGTAAAGTGCTATTCCTGACTTTTAAATATTTACCATAGGGAGAAGTTAAGTTCTCTACTTCCCCATATATTATTGTGGGGATCTTACATGCTTTGAAAAAATGGTGCTATTACGTCAAAGAATATCATGCATCTATCTTTAGCTAATAAGGATGAATTTGTAATGATGTTTTGTTTTATTTTGTTTTGTTTTAGTTCAAAACTATTCCCACTACTTAAGGCTGACAGTTGGTAGGTGACGGTCAGCTGGTGGTGTAGACAAGAACTTTCTAGACAATCTATAATTATGTGTGGAGAGAGATGGAAATCACATATAGAGGATGAAATTACATGGTTTGATATTGAGGTAACTTGAAATCATTATCAATGGCAGTGTAATTAAAGTTAGGCTGCTAATTATAAATTAAAAGTCAATTTTTACTTATTTGGTTTTATCAATTTCAGTGGCATGTACTTTCTGCATCTTTTTTCTGTAAACCTGCAATTGCTCTAATATAAAAAAATGTGAGATGAACTTTTTTCTGAAAATTATTGTGATTTAATCAGAGTATTCTTTTGTTAGAATGCAAGTATTGATACTCAGAAGAAATATTTTGGAAGTTTCTGGATTTCTTCCAGGGACTGGGTTGGTAGAGGATAATTTAAGTATACACTTGCACAAAGGAGGGAAATATAATAGGGGAATAATGATCCTTCTCCTGAAAAATATTTTAGGAACAATCCCTCAGTTGACTGATTTCTTCCAGGAAGGGAAGGCTTGAACAGTGATATTCTTTTATATCTGTCTCTTATTGGGAATTGTTACTGCATGAAACAATCCTAAAGAAGAAAGAATAGCAGTTGTTTGAATGCTATCTTTCTATTCTCATTCCTAAATATCTTCAAGCATTAAAAAATAAAGCAATATTTCATATGATCGGTCTGGGAGTTTAAAAAAAAAAAAAAGACAACAAGGAAATAATTCTAGGGGCATAATTCTAGCAATTACTTGAAAGTACCTTGGAAAGGCTATTGCTTTATAAGTAGGTTTATTTGCCTTATGTGATTTTTGAGACTAGTGTGGGTGAAAATGAGTTTTTTCAGTTGATAATAATGGTTCAGACCAAGTTGAATTACAAGGGAAGGATAGAAAGAATAGGCAACATGTATTAGGATACAAGAATGTTTTGTGAATTTCTAAGCAGAATAAAGAGTGGGATTAATCTTGAAACTTTTTTGAACTATGATATATACTAATCCTTTACTATAGCCTTCAGTTTTGTTCACAAATCAAAGGTAAAATACAGAGATCCACTTGTTAAAAATAACTACTTTGCAGCAGGTATATTAGAACTTTTCCACATGAAATCCAATAGAATTCTCTCTAAAACTCTCTTATAAGTGAATTTATATCATATCACAATTTTCCAACAAGGAGAGAGAGGTTCATATAGGTGAGATAAATTGCTTCATGGTAACAGTACCAGTTATTGCTAAAGTTGATATTTAATTCCCAGTCTGTCTGACAACAAACTCCATACATTGACTTTTGATAGCATTATGCTTCCTATGTTGCATGTTTTCTGAATTCCTGCAGAACTCCAGAAAACAAAACTTTGGCCACATGAAAATAAATAACTCTTTCTTATAAGAACATATTTATTTGATTTAGGTTCTTCACCTTTTGCAACTTAGATAACATTTCAAAACCTCAGAGTTAAATATTAATTTAAGGAAGGGAATATGTTAACATAATTGTTACTTAAATCCTATGATCTTAACCAGAGCTGGCAAGTCACCTTGATTATGCCCAGTCATTTCCTAGTAGTTAATTTTGTAGGAGAAGCTTTCTAGAGATGCTGTCACAGCACTATCTTCTTTTAAACCAAGCCTGCCTTTGATACCTTGGTTTCAGGCTTTCACTCAATGTTTTCATTTGGATTTTACTCCTGAACCATGGAGGAAGCTCTTGACGGTAAGAGTTTCTCAGGAGCCAAAGAGTTAACTCTTCAGACACTTGTATAAAATAATTTATAAAATGAAGAACTTATTTAAGCAGATGTTATATCCACAGAAATGTCACTTGCCAATATTTACAAGAATGCATTAGGAAGATTGCAAGGAAAATTATTGAGTTAATATGATGTATTTAAACTACACCAAGCCAAGTAAAAATAAAAAGCAAATACTTTACTGAGCACCCACATGGGGCCCTGCATATACCAGATATCAAATGAGTAATCTAATAAATACTTGCCTTCATTGAAATGCTCTGTTAAATGTCTGAAGATGTTAGAGTGCTGAAATTTGTATTTTGGAATTTCTCATTCTCAAAATTAAGTCCTTTTATAAAGAAAAATACAAAAAAAGATTACAAAAAAAGAAAAGGAATGTTATACACAAATGGTTTTACAGAAATCACTGTACTACCAAATAAGCTCAAAGTGGCTCTAGGTTTTAGACTCCAGTATCCAACCAATGCAGGCTCACTGCCACAGATCCACTGGATTCAGAGTCTCTCAAAGCAGAAGTCATCAAAATGATGATCTAAAGTGCAAAGAAGGACCTTTAGATCAGCAAATGTGAAATATGAAACAGTATGTAAGTTCCCATGTATGATTCTTGACTGCTATAGCAAGGTATTTCACCAACAGTAAAAAAGACCCATCTACTAATTAATAAAATGCCTGAAATATAGATTATCTACACAGAAGATAGTGTTGTGACAGCAGTTCTAAAAACTTTTCCCTATGAAAATTGTTAACTACTAGGAAATGACTGGGTATAAGCAAGGTGACATGCCTACTATGGTTAAAATCATAGGCTTCAAATATCAATTACAGTAATATGTTACCTTGTCTGAACAAATTTCTGAAATCTTTTTTAAGTAAATAGTATCTCTTGGCCTGTTTAGTATTTATTGTTAAGCCCTTCTGCAGGCCCATACTACAGGTATGTCTGGATGATATTTATAAGAATAGTGAAATGTTATGAGAAAACACCAAAGAATTTTTAATTATAGTAAACATAGTTTTATATAGTTGAATTATACTCTGTGTCCTTTGCAAGAATGAATTATATGTTTTCTATCATTCCTATGTATACCTCAATCATTTTACTTAAATAGAATTTGATATTAAAGCATTTAATTCACTCTCCATATAAAAATTCCTAGTATTTCATTTAAAAGTATCTTCATAAATACTTCAATATAAACTACATTTTAACCTATGCTTATGTTATCACATATTTCAAGTAAGCAAAACCCAGTTTAATAAAATTTTATAATGCGGTGCTAATAAAATATAATGATATTTAAGGATGAACTTTTGACAAATAAGTATGATTAGTATAATTAATTATTCTGCATTTACTTAAGTATATTATGATGAAATATATGTACCTATGGAAAACAGTGTGCCCTCTGTATGTGTGCTCATGTTTGCTTACAGCCTGTTAAAATTTTCATACTTAATTTATATGGTGGCCTACCTTATTTTATTGATTAGAATTATCAAATATATATTAAGTGTGCTCAATATGAAAATATTTTCTATTGTTTATTCTCATTTAATATGCATATATAAATAGCTATGTATATAAATTTATATCTTGCCTCTTAATTTCAAAGTTGTAATTAATTCATGAATATTCTATGTATATTAATACCCTGAAATAACCTAGCTATTAATTTTTCATTTTCTTTTTCACATTGAGACATTTAAAAGAACTGAAATGCATTTAGATTCAACTGTCTACCACTAGTTTCTATCATCCAACTACCAACATTCTAGACAAATAACTTTGTAGTATAAAGATACACATAGGATATTTTGAGAGTAAGTTGTCTTTAATCTAATTTTTCATTGGACCAGTCCACATACCAGAAAAGTATAAGCAAAATAGCACTATTTAAAAATACACTTTTCTAATTCTATTGTTTCATCATCCATTCATTCAACTTTTGTTGAATATGATCTGTTGTTGGAAACTATAAGAATACATATAAAAAGCATGTGATGGCTTTTGATAAAATCTGAAAACATGGTGAACTCTGAAAGATAAATGATTAGGCAGTATATGGGAAACAAAAAAATTGAATCTGAACTTCAAACTGAATAAATTCACTTCCAATAAGTTTAAAAATTAGGGAAGTTACTAAGTTTCTGTGTAACTAACAGGCAATTCAAAAGAAACAGAAAAAAGTATACTGGACTTTAACATATTTTTATATTTCTACTCAGCATGTAGCAGGAAAAAAAAAATCAGAGTTCACATTTTCCTTACAACAGGACCAAGAAATCCCCAAGTGAAAGAAGTCACTTTTATGACTTTAAATTGCATTAAAATTTTGCAATTTTAAAGGTCCAAAATGTGCAATTTAACTACTTTTCTTTTCTTTCTCATCTAAAATCAGCAAAGTCATGACTTCTCTAACATGATGTTTTAGTTTCTTAGTGACTAAAATAAATACTATGCATTAGGTTTACTTAACCAATGGGAATTTATCAGCTCAAGGTTTTGAGGTTAAGAGTTGTCCAAAATTGAGGTGTCAGCAAGGTAATGCTTTCTCCCTGAAGACTGTGGCATTATGGGGCTGGCTGCTGGCTGCAAGCCTTGGTCCCTTGGCTTTTCTGTCACATGGCAATTCATGTGATGGTGTCTTCTTTTTTCTCTACTGGGTTCTGTTGACTTCCAGCTTCTGGATTTTCCCTGTCACTGCTCTTTCTCTTTCTAAATTTCATTCTGATAATAAAGGACTCCAGTGACTGGTATAGGCCACACCTTAACTGAAGTAACATAGTTGAGATCCTATTTACAATATATCCACACTCACAAGACCAGGGGTAGGGACATGAACATGCATTTTGTCAGGGACATGATTCAATCCCCAACACATGACCATGATTTGAAGCACATATATCAGTACTAAGTTGAAGAAACAGTGCTCATTAGGGGCAATCTTCAAAAGGGTTATTAGCTGAATTCCAGAAATTTTTTCTGCCTAATAAAATATATTGTTAAATAAATATGACATGAAGAATTTTTGTTTTCCATTTACATAACCTACACTTTAAATAACCTAAGGGCAAAATCATATTTTCACAAACATCTATGGCCTATTATGAATGTTTAAAGAAATGCTCTGATTTAATTGCTTTTCTCTTCATGCTTAATTTGAAAAGAGGAAGATGAGTTTTCTTGGAAATTTGTTATTTCAGATGGTATCACTAGTTGTTTAGTACCAAAGAATAATTCTGAATTTCTTGCTTCAATACAATATGTTCAGTGTCTAAGGAGTAAGTGCTGTTCACCGTTTAGATTTACTTTATTAACCAGCTCTTTATATTGTCTTTGCATTTTATGAAGCTAAATTGAACCATTTTAAGTGGCATTATTATTCTTTGCTGATTTATATTTGGCTATGATTTACTGTGTACATTTATCATTCATTCCATTCATTTTAAGTGCAAAAAATAGTACTATTATCTTATCTTCCACTAATGTAGGCATCCTTTGAGGTCCAAAGAATTTTTTCTCCTATTTCCACTTTAGATTTTTATGACAATCAGCAATCAATCTTTGCAAGGCAGCAATGGTAATAAACTAGGAGAAACATTTACATTTTTCTTACTAATGTTATTTTTCTAGTTAATTTATGTGCCACCTAAGTAGTTATAGTATTTCAAGAGAATAAACTGTAAATGTTCATTTTCTTCATAACATTTAATAAAATGTCTACTTAATCCATTGTATCATTTCATTAAGAAAAAATGTAAGGATTAATTAACAAAACTCATTTAAAAATTTTAAATGGTGTAGAATACTTCTGGTTTCAGTCCTGACAGTTAAAGAGGTTTGATGTTAACAACCAGTTCTTTACAGCACCCAAAAGTACTGGACAAATTAAAACTTAACTACATTTCTTGGACTCATGCAACAGGCAACCCACCAAGTTGAAATCTGCAGAGACAATCACATTCAAAGAGACATAGCAGAGACATGCTTGCTAGGAATAGAACCCACTGAAGCTATAAATTGGTAGGAACAATTAAGTGGTACTCCTGATGAATTATGAAGGCTGAATGTAGACTACTGTGAGAGTGATAAATGCATGGGGATCAAAAGAATTGACCTTAGGCTTTATTTCCAGAAATCTCTGTTCTTGGACACATAGCTGAGAAAGATTTCTGTCTTAATTTGCCAGGGCTTCTATGACACGTACCACACAATTAATAGGTCCCTATTAATATAGCTAAGATCTACCCTGATTCAATGTAGCCACACCTTAATTAATAACATATTCAAAATTTCCTTTTTACAAATAAGTTTATACCCACAGAAATATAGATTAAGATTAAGAACATGTCTTTTGTGGGGGTACATGATTCAATCTACTACAATTCCAATTCCCTAGCAGATCTGGCAGATGGAGGGGAAAGTTAGCATGTGAAATATACTCAGAGTCTTCCCCATAAAGAGACCAACACATCATTTCAAAGGAATTTTCCAGAGCTTTATCCTATCTTGGGGAAAGAATTTCTCCCCATCCAGCACCCTCCAAGCCTCCTGTCTCACCTAAGGGAGAAAAACAACTCACCATAAAAAATGGTCGAGGTGGAGACAGAAGAAGATGGTGGCATAGAGGGGAGTGGAAGGTAGTTTTTCCCCTGGAACAGCTAAGAAACAACCAGGAGCAACTAGAAAATTATCTGGAATAACTGCAGGGGGATAAACATGACTGTCCACTCAACACACACTAACAAGGACTGAGAGGAATGCCCAAAATCACAGCATAAAATATGTAAGTATTAACTGTGAATCCAAACCAGGAGCTCCCTCCCCTCATTGCCCACACTACAAAGCCTCACAGTGCTAGAGAGTAGCACTCTCTAAGCAAGCAAATATAGCTATGCTGAGCTCCAACTAGGGTTTTAATTAACAAGGGTGGACTGCTCAAAACAAGCTACAAATCCCCAACAGGCAGACAGAGGCTTTTGGTGATAACTGACCTTGGAGAGCAGGAGGGTGGCCATGGACTGGCCCTGAAGGGAGTTTTCTGTCCCTTTTTCAGCTCAGTGAAGAAAACCTGAGCCATTTTCAGTTTGCAGCACTCTAACCCAGACAAGGGTGGAGATATCACAGGCAGAGAGACTATACAAATGTAAATGACCTTTCCCTAGGGGGTGTATCTTCCCTAGAAGGAAGAAGGTGCTGCCAAGCTCTACTACCTGCCTTCCATTCAGAACTAGACCCCAGAGCCTGGGGGAAAACAGCGATGGGCCACACCTCCTTACACCTTTCTGGAGCTACAGGCTGACAGGCACTACAAGGTGAGTGGAAAAGCACAGTGACTTGAGGCCTCACAGGGTTTTCCAATCTTCTAAGACACCCTCAGTGAAATTGGATACTATTCCCTCCTTCCAAGACCTGAGCCCATTCTGGTCTGGAAAAACTTGATTGGGGTAACCAAGGAAACCAGATGCCTAGAGAACAGAAAACTACAACTTACACTAAGAAAAACAAAGTTATGGCCAATCCAAAGGAAAAACTTACACTTCAACTGAAAAACAAAAATATAAACAACTAATACTAAATCAATTCAAAAAGTTTAGGAAAATATGGCAAAGGAGATGAAGTATATAATGAAAACACTGGGCATACATAAGGTAGAAATCAAAATTTCCAAAAAAACAGCTGACAGAATATTTGGAAATGAAATGCACAACATGAGAGATGAAAGACACAATGGAAACATACAACAGCAGATCTCAAGAGGCAGAAGAAAACATTCAGGAACTGGAGAACAAGGCACCTGAAAGCCTACACACAAAAGAACAGAAAGAGAAAACAATAGAAAAATATGAGCAACATCTCTGGGAATTTAAGGATAAAATGAAGTATAGGAATGCATGTCATTGGTGTCCCAGAAGGAGAAGAGAAGAGAAAAGGGGCAGAAGCAATAGTAGAGGAAATAACCAATGAAAATTTCACATATCTTATGAAAGACATAAAATCAAGATCCAAGAAGTCCAGCATGCCCCAAACAGAATGGATCTGAAGAGGCCTATGCCAAGACACTTATTAATCAGATTATCAAATGCCAAAGATAAAAAGAGAATTCTGAAAGCAGCAAGAGAAAAGTGATCCATCACATACAAAGGAAGTTTGATAAGACTATATGAAGATTTCTCAATAGAAACCATGGAGGCAAGAAGGAAGTGGGGTGATACATTTAAGATATTGAAAGAGAAAAACCACCAAACAAGACTCCTTTATCCAGCAAAACTGTCCTTCAAATATGAGGGAGAGCTTAAAATATTCTCTGACAAACAGAAAATGACAGAGTTTGAACAAGATGCCTGCTCTACAGGAAACACTAAAGGAAGCACTGCAGACAGAAAGGAAAAGACAGACATGAGAGGTTTGGAAAACAATTTTGGGAGATAGTAGCACAGCAATGAAATTTCACTGAACAAAGATGACTGTGAGCATGGTTGAAAGAGGAAGGTTAGGACCATGTGGGATGTCAGAATGAAAGATGAAAGATAAAGACTGGGACTGTATAACTCAGTGAAACCTAGGATGCTCAATGATTGTAATAAAAGGTACAAATATGTTTTTCCATGAGGTAGGACAAATGAATGTCAACATTGCATGGTGTTAAAAATAGGGTGGGATTGGTGGGAAATACAATCAATGCAAACTAGAGACTATAATTAACAGAAACATGGTATGCTTTGTTTAACATAAAAAAAGGCAATATACCAGAGCTAAATGCATTTGGGGGGTGGGGGGAATTAGGGGAAGGATATGGGACTCCTGGCATTGGTGATGCTGTCTGACTCTTTATTCTACTTCAGTTTAATGCTACCTTTCCTTTTGTTGCTTTCTAGCTGTCATGCTTTCTTTTTTTCTCTCTCTCTCTTTCTTTTTTCTTTTTCTTTTGTCCCTCTACTTTCTTTGACTTTTCCTCCTTCTTTGTGGAAGAAATGGAGATGTCCTTTTATAGATAATGGTGATGGTGCTGAAGACATAAATATGTGACTATACAGGGAACCAATGATTGTTTACTTAGGACAGAATATATGGTGTGTGAACAAAACCATCTTAAACAAAAATGAGTTGATGAAGAAATCTTGAGGGCACTATATTGAGTGAAAAAAAGATACATAAGGACAAATATTGCATGGTCTCACCAATATGAACTAATTATAATATGTAAACTCATAGACATGAAATATAAGTTACCAGAATATAGAATGAGGCTAAAGAATGGGGAGTGGTTGCTTATTATAAGCAGAATGCTCAACTAGGGTAAAATTAAACATTTGGAAATGAACAGAGTTGATAGTAGCATGTGGTGAGAACAACTAACAGTGCTGAATGGTGTTTGAAAGTGGTGGAAATGGTAAGCTCAGAGTCACATATGTCACCAGGAGGAAAGTTGGAGGTTAAAAGTTGGGAATATTTAAAACAGTGAATCTTGTGGTGGACAATGTCTGTGATTAACTCTACAAATATTAGAAATCTGTCTCATGAACTAGAACAAATATATGACACTGCAACTAGAAATTAATAGTATAGGGGCATATAGGGAAAAATATATACCTATTGCAAACTACATTCTACAGTTAATAGTAGTTTAACATTCTTTCACCAACAGTAACAAATGTACTACACCAAAACTATGAATCAAGAATGGAGGTGGGGTGGTTAGGGGTATGGAAGGATATGAGTTTACTTTTTTTGTCTTTATTTCTTTTCTGGAGTAACAAAAATGTCCTAAAAAATGAAAAAAAAAAACATAATTGTGGTGATAGATGCATAGCTGTATGATGGTACCATGGTTAATTGATTGTACACTTTGGATCTTTGGATAATTGTATGGTATGTGAACAATCTTAAAAAAAATAGTCAAGTCTTCAAGAAATTTGAGAAGACTGCAGCTAGGGAAGGGCATAGAGGTCAGGGGGAAATTATTTTTACCACTGGAGGAATACTGGTGAAGGTCTCAAGCCTGAGACATATGCCAACTAAGAGAATAAGATTTAATTATAAAATTATAGATTGTTCTCCCTACCACACACTGTGCTAGAGCATCAAAAGTTCTCCAATATAATAGCAGTACATTATAGCTACAGGAGCAGTATGGCCCAGACTTCCTCTGAGGAGTACTTAGCAAAGCCTAAAATTAAGAAAAGAGCTAAAAACTCTGACATTAGAGGAATTTGTAGCCTCTGCCACCTACAGTTATGGTAAACAATAAATACAACACAACTCCCAGCCAGATTAATGTAAATCCTCACAATAAAGATCTATTTAACTCTCTTCCTATTAACCAATACAAGTCCAACTTTCCAAACATTTATGAGACATGCCAAAAAGCAAACAAGGCTGAAGAGACAATGTGAGCATCAGAATCCAGACTCAGATATCACATAAACGTTGGAAGGATCAGATGGTAATAACCATGATTAATAGTGATTAACATGCTAAAAGATCTAAGGGGGATACAAATAGATAAATGGCAAGAATAGATGAGTAATTTAAGCAGAGACCTGGAAACCCCAAGAAAGAATGGAAAATCAATGCTGGAAATGAAAAAATATATATACACAAGAAATGAAGAATCCCTTTGATGGACCCATCAGCAGACTCTATATGGTCAATGAAAGAATCAATGGGCTTGAAGATGGGTTAACAGAAGCTACCTAAACTAAAACGCAAGAGCAATGAAAGAATGAATAAAAGAAAACAGAAAACACATCTGTATAACAATATGTCCCTCTCTCTCTCTCCCAACTTCTCACCACCTTCCCTCATTATTCTGTCTTTGTGTCTAAATTTCCTGTTGCTCTCAAGGTCTACTGCACATCTGCCATATGTGACTTTCTTTCACCATTAAATTACTGATGCTTTTCTAATTTCAGGATTGGTCCCCTAGACTCTATAATCATCTTCCTTCATATACTCCTTAGTTTTTGCAGACATGTAGGCTTTCCAGAAAAAGAGTACAGTTGTTTAAAATAATTTGGAGACTTTTTTAATTGAAGATATCTTTATTCCATTTTTGTTCTTAATTTCTATCTTGTAAAAAATGCTAGATATAATTTTCCATTATGTTTTCAGCAGTATTTATCCACCACCTTCTAGTTCTCAGTGTTATAAGAAAAAAAAAAAAAAATGATGTCCTTTGTGTAAATAAGCCTATGAAATTTTCATCACTTTCCATTGGACTCTACTCTTTATACTGTTTTTAATTTTTATAAGAAGGCTTTGTCCAAATGTTTTGCCATTCATAAGGCTAATACCTCAATGGATTATTTCAAGGGGAAATTTGTCTTCAATTCTGTGATCTTGTTTCTTTGTTAATTTCCTCTCTATTTTCTTTATTCTACCTTTCTAGAACTTGTATTCCATAATATTATTTTCTTGGATTAATATTATCTTTTTCTTTATTATTGTGTTACTGTTACTATTTTTGAAAACTTGGTTTTAAATAGGTCTATGTGATTCTGCATTAAATTGAGCAACTTTTTTTTTTTTTTTTTGCTTTGCTGAGAAAGTGAGTTTATTGAAGATGAATTAACAAGAAATTGGAGGGGAAAAGGTTTCTAAGGCAGTTTAGAATGAGAGAGTGGTTTGGGTTTTTATTACAAACAGGCAAAGAAATGGTTAGGACTTAGAAGAAACTAGAAGGGGAAAAATAGAAGAGAAAAAATGTTTGGTCAGTGTTTTTTGTTATTTTGAAGTTTTCCCCCTATTTAAATTTGTCTTTTTTTTTTTTTTTTTTAAGAAGAAGGAATTGGTTTTCGGACTATATTGTGATATCCCTTGCCTTTTCCTGCAGGCAATGCTGGGAAAGTTCCTGGAAACAGAGAATAAATTTTTGTTGTTGTTGAGATTAGAGCAATAGCAAGTTATTTTAACAAGGGCTTTTTATGTTAGAATAATTCAAGGATGCTTGAATGAAGTGATCATAAATGGTTTCGTTTTTTGGGGGGGTGCTACTGAAGACTATACTGAGCATTTTTCAGCTAAAGAATTATATTGAGTATTCGTTTCTGCCTATTCAGCTATTAAATCCCACCTTCTATGTTTTTTTTTATTTTTTTGTTTTTAAGAAGCAGTATTTTGTGAGCATTTTTTTATAAAAGGAAAAATAGGTGAAGGTTTACTTTCTGTAACTGCTTCCTGTTGAGAAAGGGTGAAGAGGTTCTTATATTAATCTGGAAAATGCTTTGAACATAAAATTAAAGATATAATACAGGCAGCAATAAGACAAAAATATGGCAAGTGAAATAATAGCCATGCTAATAAGGGTCATTTTCTATTCCATAGGTAAGTTTATTAACTATTTAGAAAATGAGTCTATTTTACTATAATTTTTAATGTGATGAGTATTATTTTGTATATGATTTAATACTGAATAGATATTGTCATGTCTGAAAAATTGTTTTTTTATTTATTTAAAGTTAAGGAAAAGACTTGGCTTTTTTGAAGTGAGAAGACTATTTTTAAACAACTAAGGACATGATAGTTAATATAAAGTATAATAACTTACAATATCTTCCTTTGCAAAAATACAGATTTTCTAGTTTTTACACTGATTATTTAGAAAAAGAATTCTAACCTCTTAAAAACAAATTAATAATCTAAGGAAACTTTTTTTACTTTTAAAGAGAGAAAACTATTTTTGTTTGACTAGGGCTTAAAAAAATTTAAAATAGATTCATGAAATTTTTACTGTATAAAATTACATTTTTTTCTTTTAATAAAAACACATTTTTTACATTTTATATTAAAAGTTACTAAAATATTGTATAAGTTTCTTTGGAACTTTTTTCAAGCAAACATTTTATGACATGTTGTTACCATTAAAATTACACTTGTCAGAATAATGTAAAATATTTAAAACACTTTAGTTAATGCATTTGGAGACAGTTATGAACAATTTTTTGACAAGGATTAATGGAACATATATGTATTACATTGTTCTTCCCCCCAAAAGACAAAATGATTTAATTTTGTATGAATTTTGAAAATTTATGAAAGCATTTTGTTTTTGTAATTTTGTTAAATTTTGTAGAGGCATATTAGCTTTATGTATATGCTCATTGCTATAGGGTTCTGAACAATGGTGAAGCCAGGCATAAGCTTCACAATTTTGTATAATAGTTATTAAGCTATGTGAGGGGCATTGTTAATGTTCTTGCTGTTTCTCACCCCATGGCTGATCTTTTGTGCCCACCTTTTTATGTATCATAAGGTAGCTTCTTTAGCAGGTGTGCGAAATATTAGGAGGACATGGGCTAAAGCACTTGTTTTTTGTTCTCCTAGGGGGAGAAGTTCTTTTTTTTTTTTTTTTTTTTAATTTAATTAAGTATCCCCGTCTCCTATAAGTATAGTTTTATTTATTGCCCAAACAGAGCTGTTAAAGGGACTTTGTGCCAGTGTTACAGGTCTGTTTTTCAATACATTATGCCTATGATTTCTGTTAGAAAAGGCATGAGCTTTGTTAGGTCATGATTTAGCTGGTTTGGGCTTCATTAAGTAACCTTCTACTTAAGAGTATAGGGACAGACAATAGTTTAAAAGTAAAGAGCAGTTAAGACAAGAATTTGAATGTAACACATATTACAGAAGGAACACTTAAGGTAAAAGGAACAAATTTACAATGCAAAAATAAATTGATATATTACTAAGCCTGGGGACTTCTGTCCCTTCCAGAAGTAGTTGGATATGAGATTAGAAGAACCCTCCTGTTTCAGTTGTAGAGAATTTATAGAACCTTCATTTAAGGTATATTTAATTAAGTTATATTTTATTTTTATGTTTGAACCATGGGTCATGAATTATAGGTGGTGAACTATGGGTGAGTTAAAAATAAAGGAGGGTATCTACAGTGTTATTATGGATTTAAATTTAACTTTGAATGTTCACAAAACTTTACTGAAAAAAATTTTTATTAAGCTATGACTTCTGTAAGAGCAATATAACACACCTTTTACCTATATAAAAACTTAAAATTAGAAGAGAGGTTACTATTATATTTAATTTATTAATATATTTTTTAATTTCATTCTATAACTTAACCATTGCATTATATTGATAAGTATACATTTGATTAAAACTGTATTCAGCCTTGTTACATTACTTGTGATTTATTTATGGTTGAAGTATTAGCTACAGCCCTATTCTGCTTTCTTTTTTTTTTTTTTTTCACACAGAGGACAAGGTGGTTATGTGTTAATCATATTTAAGAAGGTTGAGAAGGGCTTTCTGTTTTCTTGAAAATATTCACAGCTTTTAGCTGTTTAACTTCTCCCTCAGTATATATAATAGGACTTGAAGGATATGAATTATTTGTTCCAGTTATTGTAGTAAGGGTTTTCACTTTCTATCATTTGGAAATTGTACTTGAATGTTTGGGGATAAAAGTTCTGTTAAATATACTTTTATATTAGAAGGAATAACTGGTTCTTTACTATCAGAACAGAAAGCATCAGGTGGTATTTGAGAGCAGCAAGTCTTCTCAGCTGTCTGATCCCTACAGAGAGAAGTTAGTGTTTTCATTATTAGATTCCTCAGAAGAGATATTATTTTGTGACACCAGTTTGACAATTCACACTTTCACTAATTTTAAAGTTGTACTAATTACTTCTTGATGTCCTTCCAGGGATTTCACACTTTTGGGAGGACCCCTTTGGCCAATTCTTTTTTTTTTTCTGATTTTTTAATTTTCAAAACTGACAGGCAAGCACTTCTATATTATTATTTCTTTTATTTGATTGCTCTGGAAGTCCTGCTACTAAAGCAGAGGTGGAAGTCTGCATATTATTTTTCACTGTAACTTTTCCTTTAACTTTGCAGGTTTCTCTTTCTTGAGACAGTCTGCTATAGCTAGCTATATCACACATATGGCCAGTTGACTGCAGATGAAGCTCATCTTATTTGTATTAAATTTCATCATCTTTTGTTCTTGTAATACATTTTTAATTAGACAATTACCTGAAAGTCAGGAGTCTCATCTTCTGGCCACTCTGCCCCTTTACTAAATTTATATTGTGGCTACACAGAGTAGCAATATTGTACTAATAATTTCTTTTTTAAATGACACTTTTTAAATTTAGACCAATTATTAAAAATAGTTCCCAAGGCAGATGTACCTGGCACACTTTGAGAGTTTCCCATGACTGGATAATACCAACAGAAATCATGATGCCAGAACATCAGATTAGGAGCTCCTCCAATACAACTGATTCCCCACACAAATGCAAACTTTGCCAACTGTATAAATTCAAAAGGAGAACCACAAATCCAGGATCACAGATAGTGGGGCTCAAACCCATCAGGTCTGCATGCAAGGCCCCTGGATCAACTCAAGTAGCCTTTTCATATAACAGGCCAATTGAAACAAAAGGAAGCAAATTGTAAACAACAAACAAAATATAACATACTTACCCAGCACAGGGAAAGTCTCAATTGCAAAGTCATCTTCACCCAGATGCACCTGGTGTCTATCCACAGCAGTTGCCTCCACCTGGACCCTCCAGTCCTGGTCCTTCAGGAAGAATTCCAGTCAGCTGCCAGGTACAGAGCTGAGGGGTCTAGGGGAGCCCCACAGCCAAAGAGACACAGATCAGGGCCGCACTAAAGGCAGCAGGGGTCCTGCCATGGTCACCAAATTTTCATCATTAGAAAACACAGTTTTAAATAGTCAGGCTTACCAGAATTCACATCAAATAGAGAAACAAGTTTTTTGCTTTGGTGAGAAGGCAAGTTGATTGAAGATGCATTAACAAGGAATGAACTGGAAGGAGAAAAAAAAAATGAAAAACAAAAAACTTTCCAAGTCCAGTTCAGGGTGAGAAGAGTGGCTTGGGCTTTTATAACCCCAAACACACAAAGAAATGGTTAGGATTTTGAAGAAAGTAGAAGGGAATAAAATAGAAGAGGGAAAGTTGTTTGGTTAGTATTTTTTTGTTATTTTGAAGATTCCGCTCATTTAGGCTTGTTTTTTTAAGATGAAGGCACTGGTTTTTAGACTATATTGTGATATCCCTTGCATTTTCCTGTAGGCAATGCTGGGAAAATTCCTGGGAACAGAAAGTAAGTTTTTTTGTTGTTGTGGTTGAGATTAGAGCAACAGCAAGTTATTTTAAGAAGGGCATTTTATGCTTAGAATAATTCAAGGCTGCTTGAATGCAGTGATGATAGACAGTTTTTTTTGGGAGGGGGGCTACTGAAGACTATACTAAACATTTTTCAGCTAAAAAATTATATTAAGTATTTTTCTACTTATTCAACTATTATCTTCTTTGTGTTTTCACTCTGTTCTCTGTGAGCTGTCATTGACTCTTCCAACTCTATTAAATTTTGTATTTCTTCTATCATATTTTAAGTTCCCAAGATGTTTTAATGTTCCCGAAATGCTTTTATTTTATTCTTTTTACTTTTTGTCTTAGTATTACTTCATGGATATAATATTGTTTCTTATATTGTTACGATATAGAAATTTTCTTTTTCCTGGATTATCATTTAATTCTTGGATTCCAAAATTTTTTAAAGTTATGTATTTTGCAATTTTTAATCAAAAGCATTCTTCAGATGTATGGTTATCTTTGGCTAAGTCTCATATGAGTTAGAGAGCAAAAAGGTGATAGGAGTCTTCATATGCATGGAATGTGGTTGCCAAAGGGTGAGCCTCAGTCTAAGGGCACCAACTATCTGGGTATCTTTTCTCTTGTGATAGTCACTTTTTGAAGAGCAGAGAGAAATTCCTCATTTCCTTCCTTGACAGTAACTAGCTTCTCATGTTCTCAAAAAACTAGTTAGAAGAAGCCTTTGGTATATAATTTTTTTTTTTTATTTACCGTCTTTTAATAAGCACCCACATCTGTAGCTTGCCTGATTTCCTTGGAATCCATAGATTCTCTGGCTCAATCATTCCAGAAAACCATAATGAAGTCATGTGCAGCCAGGCAGTATAAGTTTGGGGAGGTGATTTGGGGGAACCCTCCAGGCAGCATAAGTATGGAGAGAGGATGGATTGGTTGTTAACAAATACCTATACTGATTGAGTTTTAGCTAGTTCTTATTTCCCACCCACCACCACCCCAGCCCTACTAAGAAAGCAACCAGAAATGAGCCTGGTGCCTCCAATTACTGAATCTTTTGTGTATCTTCAGGGAGAATTTACTTGCTTCATGACTTTTCTCTCTGCAAGCTAGGTTTCAAGTTTGTCTGCTCTGCTAAATCAAATCAAACCCTTTCTAGATTCAGAAATTTTGTTGTAAATACTCTCCTGTAAACCTTGACCTTATGGATATATGCTGTTAAATTCTATCATTTCTAGGGAATTTAATGGGTTTCAAGTAGGAAAATGTTATAAATCCATATGTTTAATACACTGTTTTTTAAAATAAAAACAGAAAATTTTTTCTACAATGTAATTGACCTCAATTCTCTGATGCCAACTTTTCTTTTGAAACTAATTTGTGACTTTAATGTTTTATCATCTCTATCCATTCCAGTGCTCTCTTCTTTACTTCAATTGTTTCCTCCTTTAAAAGGTTCTCTAAAATGTAAAAGGAAATTTATATAATTTCATGCCAAAATCAATAAAATAATCAGCATAGCACTGAGACAAGGACTTTTGAATTGCATAGCCTGAATTCATGACTGAAAACCTCCTTGTTCACAGCATAAATATACATAAGTTATTTGACCTCACAAAAATTAAGGCATTTATTCTTTTAATTTAAGAAAAATATTTACTTACATTAAAGTTAAAAAAGTAGTTGTAATAAATAGTCTGACTAGATTTTGTAATAAACAATCTGGCATCATTCACACCTCCCCTCTCCTTTTCACTTCCGGAAAGTGACAAGCTACAAGATAATTGGCAAACTCCTTTCTATGGCACTGGCAGGATGTTCAAGCATCACAACTCCTTGGCATGCCCACAGGAACTTTTCTCCTGTCCCAGTCCACTGCCAACCCACTCCCTCTGCCATGCTCAAGCCATTTTCAGACCAGCAGGGATGTCTTCCCAGCCCTCCCCAGAAACCCTCATTATGTGAGTAATTTATCTAGTTATACCCTGTTGGTATATATGGCCTCATTATTTTCAACATCAGAACCAAATTTTGTGTGGGAGCTTGATCCTGCTTTCCACAGGGCAACCACAACTATAATACATTTGATAATTGATTTTCTAGTTTATTTTTAACTAATATTATTGAGTCCATACTGTTGATTTTTGGTTAATGATCCTATAATGTATAAGAACACAATGTACCTTACCCCAGTGGAACTTATAATATAGTGAGATTCTTTAAAATGTTGTTGTGAGACATAAAATTTTTAATATTCAGCAATGTGCCTGAAATACTTTATAGTACTTATATAACATGATTTGTGCCATGTTAGTACAAATTACTACAATTACTTTTTATCTCTTTGAAATTAATGATTGGCTCACTGGTTATATGTTTAGACTTTTTAATGTAGCTCTCAGTATGGTAGAAGGGGGAAGCAATAAGCACATAATAGGCCAAATCTTCACAATTTCAACTATCACAAATTCTACCTAGAAAAAGTACAGCATGCTGTATGAATATAGTTAAATAAGGAGGTCAGCACAGCAGAAAGATAAACACATTTTAAGCAGAAGATCAACATAACTAGGTGTGTCATTTAAACAAATAACCTTGATTCTGTGAGGAAAAATAATTTGAGTGGGACAAAGTCCATGTAAAGAGATTAGTTAGGAAGTTTATTTCTCTTTTCCTTTTTCTCTCTTTTTAGTTATTTAAAGAATAGAATGAGATCCTTGAAGTAAATAATTTGATAAAAGACAGAGCTGAGGGATCAACAATAAGAGGTACCACATCAATAACAAGTAAGAGAGGTAAAAGTAATTAAGAATAGAGAAAAGAATCAGTCAAGAGAAAAGAAGCCATTAAATTTGAGAAAGTAGGAAAGGGATGATTAATATAGAAACATTAAAGAGAAAATTCTTTTACTTGTAAATACAGGTAAATATATTATGTTTAACTTGACCTAAAATCTGATAATTTATTAGTTTCTGAATGTAGACAAGAAGATTTTCTTATTTCAGATTTCCTACAAAATTGTGTCTGAGAAAATGACCTGGTCCTAAATGTTTTATTTGAGAAGTGTTTCCAAGGAGAAGGGTTGAGGAAATGGGGAAAGAAACAAAAAAGGAGGAAAAACCATTAAAAGGCTCCATTGTCCAATTCACTGCTGTGGTCAGAGAACTTGAAAACTCCAGAACTTTTTGAGCAGTCCACTTAATAGCTCCTCAAATCACCTGCCGGAAAAAGAGTAGATTGCTGCTGCAGACAGAATATGACATTAAGTGTCAGTGGCATCTGCTCTACTGCCATAAAAAAGTTGCATTTGGAAATACAGCTGGGTATTGTCATTAAATATGCAAATAAAATTAATAAGAGAATAAAATGTTCAAAATAGATAAAATACATTTAAGAACATAATTTATGTGAGTCATCAAGTTGCATTTCAAAATGTGGAGGGAGTTTATTTTTCAAAAGATAATCCCTACACATTTTTATCTCTGGGGAAATTAAAATTATCCAAAAGTATAATTTTGTAGCATGAATACTGAATGCATTAACCCATTGAATGCTGCCCTGCTGCTCATCTGATTATACAGACTTCCTCAAATGCTGCTCCTTCATTTTAAAAGGTAAATAAAAAAACATGCTTCTGTGTTAGATATTTCAAATATGAATTCATTTTCATCATTCTTTAAATATCATTTTTTACTAAGTCAAGAGGCTAAAAATAAAAATGGCTAAAATAAATAAACAATAATTTTTTATGGACATAAAACATAGAAAAGTATTTCAAAGTTTATTCTATTCTGCTACCTGTAGCAGCCTTAAAGTGTGCTTTAAGTATTTATGTCTGTGCAGCCATGGAAAAATAGAAGATGGAGCAAATATTTTTACTCATCAAGTTAACAAATAATGACAGTACTCTTTTTTAAAAAAGTGAATGATCTGGACTGACTCTCAAAACTGCCCAAATGCGTAAGGCAATTGGTCAAAGCTCCATGTTTGGCTAGCTTTTGTTTGGAAACTAATTTAAGGCTCAGGATAACTTTTTTCATTTATTCTATGAGAATCCAGTGTTTCAAATGTTCAGATAATAAATTATATTGCATTGTATGTTTCTAGGTGTTTTTTTTATTTTAATTTAAACATAATTCCTCCCTTCAGATTTTGAGCAAAATTGTCCAGATTTATAATTAGATACTTTCTGGATTTACTTCCCAATTTTTCTTGTTGTAGTCCACATTTAATATTCAGCTCAAAATACATAAAAGTGTTTTAGAATAAGCTAATTCATATGTTAAATTTTGTGTTATCTGAAATACAGTTGTTTGCACAATTATGTAGTAACATCAGGTTTCTCTAGTTTCTTTTGATACCTGAATATATTTTTGAAGTTCCACAAACAGATATTTGTGAAAACAGTAATTCAAATATGTACAGTGTACTTACAGCAATGTTTATTTTACCATATGTTTATCATAATTTAATAATCATGTTTCCCCATGCCCAAGGAATTATAGTTTGATTTATAATAATTTACTTATAACAGCTACAAATCATTAAGTTCTGTAGCAATTTTATATTCCTAAACTGAGAATTTTATATTTCTAATGAGGGAAACATTTGGATGGGGCATTTGTTTTAAAGACATAAAATACAGTTTTGTGTGCTGCTATGACTACATTTTTGCAAGTTCTTTATCCCTGATGGCACAGTATGAATCTGTTTAATTAGTTGACTTTTGTTATTTCTAATATGGCACATTTTAGAAATTTTTGTTTAAAATTTATACAACTATAAAGTTATTCATGGTAAGTTATGTCTCAGCACTGATAGTAGACAGTCTATCTTGTTCAGTGCAGGTTTTTGTCAGAAAAGAGTTGAGCAAGAGTTGAGAAAGGATGATCAAAATAAATAAATAAATAAGTCTAAATTTATGTGAGATTTTTTTTTTTAATTTTCCTTCATTTTTTTCCCCCAGAAAGATTTCACTGTATGTTTTACACATTTTCCTAATCCAAATAAAGTGTGGGAGTTGACGGTGGTTAGGCGGACCATGTCACACACTGCTTGTGATGAATATCTGCTGCTTTTGCTCTGTGTTTTTGCTGCTGGGTGTTAGCCACTTCTTTCCTTGTGTTTTCACTAAATTAAGTAGAGAATGAGGAAATCATTTTCTTCCCACTGGAGTCACTCATGAAAAAATTATGCACAATAAAGACAGAGATACCAGCAAAGACTTCACATCTGGAACAATTAGGTACAAACATTCATTTGTCTAACACATTGATTTTTTGATTCTGTAACATTTCTTTAAGAGGAGTCTCAGTGACTATAATCCACAGAAGTTTCTCTGGGTGAGCAGCTAATAATTCATTATAGTGGCAAATGGAATCTTTTCACAGTTGATTTCTGATAGGGTCCTGAAATTTTTCAGAGCAAGCAGGTGTTTCAATGTTGGTTTATCAGTATATATAGTTCTTTAATTTATATATTACTGTTAGTTCATGGTTAGTTTTATAAGGAAATCTGTTAAGGTAGGATTCTTATTTTTTTGTTTTTGACATACAAATAAAAGATTCCAAACATGTTAATTTTCCTATTTTCCTTTATTCTACACTGTAAAATATTACAACATAACTAATCACTTTGATATTTACAATTTACCTATCTCTTCTGTTTTGATATCATGAAGATAAATCATTTGCCAATATTTTAGAGTACACAGTGATTGATTTCATTATTTTCTCACCATTGTTCATTTTCTACTGTATTCAGTCCTTGTTCATAAAGAAAAGAAATACATGATTTATGCAGCACTAACATAATAATGACATGAGAAATTTACTGATTTCAAAACATAAGAAATCTGAGGAAAAAGTTCTTTGATGGAAGTCATGCATTTCAGAATTGATCTTGATAATATGCAAAAGTAAGGAAGAAATCTTTAAGATGCAAATAGTTATTATACTGAATTTTCTAAGGATATATATATATGTGTATGTATGTATGTGTGTGTGTGTGTATATATATATATAGAATACATCTTTTTTACCTTTTAACTTCTGTTCATGTTTTAGATTTTTAGCTGAATTACTTCTTCAATCAAACTTTCCCTAATGGTGCTGAGTAAGTAAAAAATCTGTTTATTCCAACTCAGAGCTTCATATTTTTATTTTCATTTATCACAGGTGAAATATTGTATTTATTTGCATAATCATTTTATAATTACCAGTCTCTTATCATACGCTAATGCCCATGGGGACCATTGTTTTCCTATTGTGCACCATTTTCCACAGTATTTAGATCATAGGTAAATGGCTCATTAGAGGCACTCAGTGGACATTTTTTTGAATGACTGAATGAATGAATTTGGGACTCATCACCCTGGAGATTATATTTAAATTTTGAAACTGTTTCTGATATCCAAATAATGAACTATGAACTGTACAAGCTGGTAGCTAGTATTTTGTTAAAACATTTCAACTTGCATTGTGAATGTGAGAAATTTATTTTATTAAATGCAATCGTGGAAAGAGTCTACACTAAGCTGGAAACTTTGCCAATGCAAAAGATACATAAAAGGAATAAGTTTTAATTCCTGTCCTCAGGTACACAGTTTAAACTTCAAAGAAGTAATTCAACATTTATTCTGAAATCTCTTGTTAGAAATTTTAAACTTGAGTCAATATAAGGATAGTCTGATACACTGAAGAAATAGGTCAGATACTATCAATTAATAAGGGGTTATCATTGTCAAAATATATTAGGCTATGGATTCTTTAGCTGACTTAAAATTTAGCACAAATAGTAGTTATTTCTCTAGAGACACTGTGAGAATGGACACATTAAATTGGCTATTAAAGTATCAATCTTTTCTGACCAGAAAAAGTCTACAATGGAAGAAAATGAGGTGGGAGAAGGAGAAAGAGTCTTATCATCATATGATGTCTGAGGATTGGGAGAGAGACAAGTAAGGTGCTCCTGGGTTGGATCACTTTGCTGATACCATCATATAGAAGTTTATTGTCCAAATTTGGGGGACATAGTTTTTGGATTAATATGCATGGATGTTAAAGATTAGGTGAAATCCCTGAGGAAAAGTGTTCCAAGGAAAATGGCAATTTCGTAATTACTCTAAGTCCTAGTAATAATCTTGAGATATTATTTTGGTATAAAGATTTGGAAATAGATAATAGGCTACATGTATGAATTATACACCATAAATCTGAGGAAAATATATTCTATTCTGCCATTTGCCTTGTTAGTTATTTAAAGAGCAAAGAACATTACTTCTGCATTAAATGAGGAATAAATCTGGACTATATATTGGGATCAATACCTGGAAAGGAAGGAGGAAAAGGCAGGATTTGACAGGGAGATGTACAACTGCAACACAGGCCTTACATTGGCAACTCAGCAAAGAGCTCTGGAGCCATATTGCTCAACACAGCTGTCCTGCATCAGGTGAAATAAATAGCCAGACCTTTACAGTTTCTTGGCTGACTCACTGGAGGTGGGCTTTATGGAAAAAGGGTGTTGTACTGGGTGAGGCAGCTAAATGCAGGAAGCAAATCCTATAAAAGGAAAGTTTGGAGGCTGTCTACTGACCTAAAAACATGCAGTCGGGGAGCACCTCCTTCCTCAAGGTGGAGTCTGGATTGGCAAAGCACGTATGCATCAATGACATGGTAGAAACAGCTCTGCATAATCAGTTCAAACTAAGAATGTGGAAGAAGCAGATGAAAGAATAAAATACTTATGTTATTAATCAAAAAGAAAGTTTAGGTGAATGCTGGGAAATCAAAAACAAAATAAAATCCCTAAGAAAACTAAAAAAAAAAAAAAAGTTAAAAAAAATGGTTTAAGATATTTGGTCTTTACAGAAAAAAAAGGATAGACTTCAAAAAAACTGCAACTCCTCAAACAAAAAGTTATTTCCATATAATTTAGCAGATTAGTAAAATAATTATTTAACAGTGAGTCACTTAGATATTTACAGATATAGATATACATATATATTTATAGCTATAGATATATACAGGGAGGGAGAGATAGAAAAGTTTATGTATCTAAATAGGCAAAGAATATATTTTATTTTATAGGAAAGCTTATTCAAATTAATATTATTTCTTTGAAATGTCCTTGACTCTAATAGAGAAGTAGATTAATTGGGTCAAATTATTCCCAATGAGTTTTGGTAATGAGAGTTCTTATTTCATTTTTTATAAACATTACCTGGCATTATAAAAATTCAAATAGCTTTGAGTATTTTGTAATTAATCTTTAGGTTATCTGCTTATTTGCAAAAAAAAAAAATAGATTTTTTGACATTATCATTACTTTGTTTTGTTCAGCTATACATTTTTTTTACTTGTGAAATGCAAGTCAAGCTGCTTTTCTTGAAATTAGTTGAAAATATTTAGATAATTTCTTCCTGTATCAGAGAGTAATATGCAAGTTTCAGTAACTAGCCTTTCTTTCTTCTTTTTCCTCATCTTCTCTTTACCCTTATTCTGTGGTTTTCTCTCTTTTTCCTACACCACCATCTTCTTGGGAATGGTTTGGCCCTGGAATTGATAAAATCTATCATCTCATGGTAATTAGAAAGAATGAAAAAATAAAATAAAGAAATATTAAAAACAGTTCATATTCAAGAGAAAATATATTCTTTGGCATTAATTCTCTTTATATATAATACGTCTAATAAAACTAGTATATATACATATCTCTCTATATTAATATATATTGTATATTTAATATGTATTATATTATTTGCACACACATATCACTTAAAGCTGAAGTGGAGTGTTCTTGTTTTGACTTATGTATCGATTTACTTATGTGACATCAAGGATGTTAGATTAATTTTCAGGGATAAAGGTACTCCCTTACTGTGAATTAAAATAATTTCTTTGGCTGCTTGGGTTAAGGTTTAAAACACAGTTCCCCTTACAGGCTATATCATGAGGCCAGTTTATGGACAATTCAGCTGGATTCTTTGTAGTTAGTGGTCAAAATTATACCTCATCTTCATCAGCAACCTCAAGGATATATGTGTAAATAGGATTATGACATTTGCGTATACTATGGCAAATGTCATGACTCAAAGTTGACACCCTATTTATGGCAAGATGCATCTTACTGCATTGAGTAGCTTGTAACTTTCCAATTTGTCATCCCACAAGTGATTGGGAATCCACATATTGTTTGTTGCTAGTGTAGAAGAGAAGGGGAGACTACATTAGTCAAATATCCTAGGTTGGGATTTCCTCCAGAAGCTCCCATATACTGGCTCTCTATCCATCTCCCATTTCTTAAGCCAGATATGAAGTTGGAGAAGGAACTTTAAAATGCCAATTTACATCAGTGTAGCTAAACAAAAAATAGAAAAAAATATCTATTTGAGAATTATGTCTTCTACCAAATGAGTTTTGTGCTTTCTAGGTAGTAATTTTAATTCTTTTAAGCTTCAGACTACTCATTCAAAAGAACTGAGAATTATAATATATTTTTTTCCAACTGTCTTCAGACAGTTATTACGAAACAATTAAGGAGTTAAAGTAAGTTTGGTTCAGGTGCATTATTAAAATTAAGTAGGGATATGTTTGGTTTCTTTATCTTCCAAAATTAGTTTCTGGTAATTAAACCTTATTTTATGTTTGAAATCTTGCTGTTTGTATAATCATAATCTTAAATATAAATAGATACTAATAAGAATGCAAATGCATTGTTGTCTGTAATAAATACTTTATAGCACAAACACATATTTGTTTCCTCAGCCTCTAGCTTATAAATTGATGAAGTCGTTATATATTGTGAAACATCAAGCCAATTATCAATAGACACAATAATAGCAATTAGCACAAAATATAACAATTCTTAAATGATTATCTTTATGAAAATATTGTCTGAGTGTATATGTGTACACATACATATATATGTATATATGTGTATATATATATGATTAAATGGATAACTAAATGGGAAAGAAAGTATATATCTCCATTGCAAAAGTATACCCAATAATTTGTGTAGATACTACCCCCTCAAGAAAGTGGAGTGTAACTCCCACTCCTTAAATGTGGGCTGCATACTGACTTCCTATCAAAGAATACAGTGTGGAAAGGAGGGGAAGAGTAACTTTACGTTGGATAAAGCTGACAAAAAATACCTCAGGTAGATGAGTAAGTTCAACATCAGCAATGATAATTTATGTCATGAATATGTACCCTTGGTGTGATGTGATGAAAATGGCACATTACCTCTGGTTCTTACTCTCCAAACCCATAACCCCAGTCTAATCATGAGAAAATGTTAAAAAAACAAAAACAAAAACAGGGATTCTATAAAATATCTGTCTAGTGCTCCTCAAAACAGTCAAGACCATCCAAAACCAGAAAAAAGTCTTAAAAAATGTCACAGCCAAGAAAAGTCCAAGGAGACATGATTACTAATTGCATCCTGAATGGGATCCTGGAACAGAAAAAGGACAATGGGAAATAAATAAATAAATAAATAAATAAATAAGGAAATCTGACTGAGCTATGTACTTTAGTTAATAATAATATATGAATATTAGTTCATTAACTGTAACCAATGTACCATGACAATGTAAGATTTTAATAACAGAAACAGTGTGGAATATATGGGGATACTTTGTTCAAAGTATTTCTATATATCTAAAAAACTTATTTTGATTATAATATGGAGAATAAATTGGAGCAAGGATGGAGAGAAGACAAAAGTTAGAAGGCTGTTGTAGTATTCCTATGTACCAGGGGATGGTGGCCTCTACTAGGAAAACAAAAGTCCAATAAGGATGGAGAATGATGAACATATTCCAGACATACTTCAGAATTATACTTAAAATGACTGGTTATTGAACTGGATATAGAAGAATAGTGTGAGAAAGGAGCCAAGGATTATACACATATTTTGGTTAATAAATAGTGGTGACATTCATTTAGACATCTAAAAACAGGAAGACGACCACGGGAAAAGTGAGGAGTAATAGTTCAGTTGTAAATAGCTTCTCTGTTTTCATGTATAGTTAGATATATTTTTTGTAAATGGTATTTTATGCACCTTAAACATTGATTTGAAAAGAAAATACATCCAAATATTTGCCTTAAAATTAGGCAAGTTAAGCCAAACAACAGAGAAACATACTTGGCCAAGGTCTGTAATATCTCAGTGTGTTTACACTAGATTTACCTCTGTCATGAAAATGTTCTCAAGTCATAAGTAATTTTTACTAACTGATTTCCCCTGTTGAGACCATTGGCATAATTTTTTTCAAGTGTTTTTCCATTCAAGTGGCCGTTTGTGGCTTCAATTTTTGAAACTTACAGAAAATAAAAATAATACAAATGGGGAACAAATCTTTTTTATCAGTCCTGAAGATATGGTGGATATTCTTTCTGGGATTTATAGGAGACCAAATTAATAAATGATTAAAGTAATATGTGGATATCCCCTTCCCTCACATGTAAGATTTGGTAACTAAAACCTGAGAGGGATGTAAAAATAACACTTACCTCCACTATATAAGGACACATATTCCTTGATACAATTATAACAAATAAGTGAATGGTATGCTTTTAGTTTATACAGTGATCTATTTATAAGCAAAATATCTTACTAATATTCTTAGATTTCATAGACAAAAGGTACATTTCTGATGCATAAAAACTAAGTAGAAAATGATTTTGTCATAAAATAAATGACTTACTTGATTAATCATTTGAATATCAACTAATTCCTCTTCTTTTGGCATTAGATATTCTGGCAAAGAACTAGTGAAAATGTATAAAATATTGCAAATGAAAAATTAAGACTTTCTCTCAATTCCATTAAAAAAAAAATAATGAAGCCAGTAATATTAAAAGCATGGCTCTCAATTACTGAGTTTTAAACTGCTTTTGCTAACAATTTTAGTGAAATGGATACATCAATTTTACCACACAGTGAATTTATTTGTCACAATTCTTTGACAACAGCTGGACTTGCAGATCTGTTTCTTGATAAGATTACATTTTTTTTTCCTTTAGGGAGTGATAAGCTCTGTTTTGAAGCTGATGTCAGCAAACTCTACTTACTTTGATCTTCATAAGGTTGTGCTTTGAAAATTAATGGGACAGCTACATGTGAATTTGAAATCAATCCACTATTTTCTACAGTGGGGAAAACATGAATTATCCAATATAAAGTGCAGAACACTATAAAGATTGTAATCCCATCTCACTATTCTTATGGTTTTTAATAAACTCTTCATGCTTTATTCTTGTAATTTATGACATCAAAGGGACCCTTCTGTAGAATAACAGCAGTAAATTTCACCTTGGGCTGGACAGATTTTACTTCTTTTTTTCTCTATCTGTCATCCTGTTTTGCAAATAAAGACATGACAAAATTGATTAAAGATTTTTTCTTGCCTTTACAAAATACAATAACTGCCTTACTTAGTTAAAAAATAGCAATGTAAAAGCAGAGTTAAATTTAGATGAAATTGCTACTATTTAACACCACTCAGAGAGATGAACAATATTGAGTAAACCAAAACAGGTGCGTTATTATCACTGAATATTTAATTCCTTGTAATCAAGAGAGCTTGGATTTCATTATTACCACTAACATTTGGCAAAAGTTGCTAATCAGTCATAAAAATGCATTGTTTACTACCATCTTGCTGTCACATCTGTTTTACATCTACTGGGCTCCAAAGAAATACTATTTATTGATTCAATACAGAACAGTTCAATACTTATAACATACATTTTAAGTTTTTAAAGAAAGACAATTATTTTCATAAGATCTTCTTACCAGACACTTAAATTTTCAGAATTTTTGCTAGAACCCCACAAAAACATTGCATATATATATATATATACACACACATATATTTGCAAATTATATATATTATATATATATATTTGTAAATTATTGCTATTTTATCTATTTACTTTAATAGAAATCACCTCATATTAAATGACATTTCTTATGACTCTTTCCCTAAGTAAATTTATTTTTTAAAACACCTTCCCATTATGAAAAATTAGAATTTCTTCTAAGGTTCAGTGATTATTGCTTTGCATTTTTCCCACCTCACCTATCAATCACTCGTGAATGAACATACATTCTAAGTCTGGTATCTCCCTTTTGTAGGAGTTTCTTGCATCCAATTCCCTCTTAATATTTTCCCTATGAATTGCTGACATCTCAAAAATAACTGTAGCAGTGAACACATCATCTTAACTCTAGAATCAACTTCTTTTCTGTGCTTTTCTTACTGTGTCAACAACTTTCTCCTTACTCATAAAAAAGATAGCAAGTTCTCATGTATTCCTCATAGCTATTTTGGTCACTAACGTAGTATCGACTCATCCTTTATTATGCAATGTTTCTCATTTCAAAGATACTTCTCTCTTTCATGTGAAATGTTACCTGTCACCCAACTAGTCTCTATGCCCCCTATATTTCCACTGCACTAAGGCTGCATTTACCAAACCATGCTGAACTTTATAAGCAGTAGTTTTAATGCCTCACACCCCTACTTCAAAACTTCTAATGAAAAATCCAAACTTCTACTCTTTCATTCCATTTCTCCCACAATATGACTCCACCTTTCATTTCTATTTTGATTGCAATACATTTATTAAAATCATAAAAGAAGATAAATATGGTATAAATTTATTTATTCATATATAGCTTCAATTTTACCTACTTCTCCCCTATACTAATGTTTAATTATCCTGCAAACATTTCATTCTCTTCCTACTGTTTGTCATATACCAAACAGTGCTCACTTCCTTCTCTTCCCATCCCCTGCATATCTGATACCCATAATGTCAGTTCTCTTTCACTTTCTTACATTTTTTTGAAACATTACAAAGTTGCCCACTAGAGGGAGGTTTTTAAATTATAACTCCCTCATTCCCCCACCCACCTTGTCCCATCACATAGCACAGCTGCAATACCTAAGGTAAGTATGTTCAATACAATACGAGTTTATTTTCCCTTAACCTTCACTGTTGCACCTAGTATTATTTTAAGCACTCTTCCATCTGTCATATGCTGGGAAACAGAAGAGCAAGAGTAATTAACTCAGCCATGAAAGAGCAGATACTGACAACCATGAAGTACCATTTGCACAAGTTAATACAGGAGCTTACTATGCTATAGAGAATACCATTTTAAAATTGAATAGTTTTTCTCCAGTTCTGTGTCTCTGGATTATGCTACCCACATCTCCTAGATATGTGACACTTCAATAGGTAATCCATACATTTGAGCAGCAAACTCTTGGATTATGAGGGCTCAGAATTTTATCCTCTTGTGTCCTCAACTAACTCCTTACAAACATTTCAGACCATTCTCAGCCCAACAAATATGACTATGTCATTCAAATTCACCCAAATCGTCCCTTATAGCCTAAACCTTTTCTCTGCAAGTTTTGCTGTTTTCCTCTCCCAGGAATACACTGCTTTCCTTTTGGTACTATCAAATGTTGTTTATATTCCCTCACCTCCCATATACTATAGAACCTAGAAGTTTGGGATAAGAGGGCTAAATTGCCTTGCTTTTAGCAAGAAGGCTTAAACATAAAAATAAATAATGAGAGCTTTAAGACTGTCTATGAAAATTTGGCCCCATCTACAAAGTCTGCTGAGTGAGAAATTTTTATACTCTCTATTTGTATCCTTCAATGCCCTTCAAGAATTATTATTCAAGAATTATTATTATAATGAAGGTGTTTACATTGGTAATAAAAGTGTTTGAATTACCCTGATGCTTCAAAAGAAATGTCAAATAATTTAAAAATGTCTTTTAACAGTCTAAAAAACTCAAAGGTCCACAAATTAATAACTAATTAAAGGTTTGCAGTTTTATTGCTGGCTTTAGTAGGAGGTGAATTTTATAAAATGAACACTGCTATTTGTAAAAGCGGATAAGATTTATGTGCCTGTAAAACCAATTATAAAAATAGACTCAGTATTTGATTAAGAAGGTGCACCTGCTTTTGTTTAAGTTCTAGTTTGCAAGAGAGTAAATTTAATCTGTTGAGTAACTAATCCAGTAACATGCATTTATAAGAAATATATTGCATGAAAACTAATTATAGAAAATGTTTGTCTGAAATATACATGTAATGTGAAGTATACATGTCTTGTACAGATTTATTTTTCATTTTAAAACAAGCATGTCCTTGGTATATGCTTATCAAAAAGCATGATGTTTCATAGGATTTTATTTCGAAAAGAATCTTTACAACTGTTAACTATTTTTCTTTTTACTTTTTGGAAAACTTTTTTTTTTTTTTTTTTTTCTAAAACAGGGAGATAATTTTCTGAAGTAAATTAACGTGTGCACCAACATTAAAATGAAGAGAAAAGAATCCAAAGAACAAATTGAAAATTCTGGGTTGTTCCTTAGTAGTGATAAGCATTTCTTGTTGAATGAAAATAAGCAGGCGTAACTTATATGAAGTCCATTGTTATGCTGTACAGGATTCTGGGTCCTTAGAAAATGGAGAAAATTATATAAAAAGTGACAGAATTTTAAAGATTAAATGAGACATTCTATTTGTGAGAACTAGGACATATTATGCATTTAAGTGTGTAAGTGTAATAGTAATCCTCAAATTATTGACTTTCATGAGAAGACATTTTATTATTTTGAAATTTAGTGTCCATGTTTTACTTGAAAATAAAACAATTATTTTTCTCAATTTAAATAAAGCACATTCTTTGGTGCTAAAATAAAATCTTAATAATCATTGATGATGTCTTTTTGATGAAACATCACATTGGATCATTCTTAAAAATGTGTTAATATTTTCTTTTAAACATTTCCAAATATACATGTGAAGTAGAGATTCCAATGCACTTTCATGTACCAATCTCCCAATATTTTTAGTCTGCTTTCTGTTACAGCTGCAATTTTTGCCAATATATCCTCCACATTTCATAAAAGCTTATGTTCCATATGATATTCACTCTAGAACCACACTGAAGAACAGTTTCTATCTCAATTTTGAAGCAGGGGGAAAAAAACCTTGACAAAATGGAGAGGTGGTTAAAGCTTCTCCTGTATGGTTGCACAGTTCACTTTTCCTACCATTTTTTAGGTCAAAGCTAGTGGTCAAAGATTATCACGTCTCCCTTAATGAGGAGTGGAAGTATATTCCTTTCATAGTGAAACAGTGCAAGTCATATGACAATGGATGATGCATATTAATCTTATGGAAGGGCAGAAAATCCGTTATAAGTTTATGAGTTCTTTGGGAGAACTTTTTTTTTTTTTTTTATCAGTGTATTCCTGTCTGCACTTTAGAATTTTCTTCAATTTGTTTATGTCTATTTTGCGTAGCTTGGGAGAGTGTAAAGCTTTTCACATTTATGTTGCAATTTTTTTTTGTTACATTTAATGTCCAGGTATTTTATCCCTTTTATT